>NC_069502.1:109126597-109211597 GCF_027579735.1 Bombina bombina
TTGTTGGCATGGAGAGAAATCTCTAAAAGTTTTCAGGGCTTTTTTTGTGTATTATATTGTAAAATCTGTTTCTGTCCTTTACATCCAGAACCTTGCATAGCTAGATACACAGCTCTCAAGCTAAAATTTGCCAAACTAAAATTATTTGAGAGTCTTCACAGTACTGACAAAACTATTTAGATCTTGAGTGGATTACTGGAAAGGGCCATGATACCAAAATGTTGAAACACTTCAAAGTCATGCAGCATAGCTGTAAAAAGCTGGCTAGAAAATATCACCTGAACATCTCTATGTAAAAAAGAAAGATATTTATTTCCTAAGATATGGTGAGTCCAAGGGATCATCAATTACTATTGGGAATATCACTCCTGGCCAGCAGGAGGAGGCAAAGAGCACCCCAGCAAAGCTGTTAAGTATCACTCATCCCACAATCCCCAGTCATTCTCTTTGCCTTCAGTGCAAGAAGGAGATGAAGTTAGGTGAACGCTTAATTTTCTTCATATATGGAAAGAGTCCACAGCTGCATTCATTACTTTTGGAAACTAAGAAGCTGGCCACCAGGAGGAGGCAAAGACACCCCAGCCAAAAGCTTAAATACTCCTCCCACTTCCCTCATCCCCCAGTCATTCTTTGCCTTTCGTCCCAAGAGGTTGGCAGAGAAGTGTCAGAAGTTTGTTTTGTCTCTTATGGAGGGTAATACTCTTCGGCATGGGACGGGAGCTTTAAGTAATCCTATCAGTCTCTCAGTGAGGGCCTGGATGAAAGTTAGAGTCCGGAGATGCAGGGAGAGTCTATCTGTGAAACCCTCCCGACTCATATTAACAGCTCCACAGGCAATCAGCGTTGTCAAACTTCACTCCGCTGCCTGCTTTCTTCTCTCAAGTCCATGGCAGAGGCGCTGCTACTATTCGTCACACTTGAAGGGCCGTGTTCTTGTTCCACGGCATAGATTCCGGTAAGATCGTTTCATTTTACTTCTTCAGAATGTACTGTAACTTATTTGTTTTTCGTAAGAAACTATCTTGCGGGACTTATTAAGTATAATATAGGGCCTCAGTGAGGCTCCTTTTGGTATCTTGGAATCGAGAGTTAATATCTCCCGAGGGGGGATTATTAAACAGGGTTTTTCTCTTGTTAAGTGTAGTCAGTCCACGGGTCATCCATTACTTATGGGATTATATCTCTCCCCAACAGGAAGTTGCAAGAGGATCACCCAAGCAGAGCTGCTATATAGCTCCTCCCCTCACATGTCATATCCAGTCATTCTCTTGCAAGTCTCAACAAAGGAGGTTGTGAGAGGAGACAGGAGTTTTTTACTTAATTCTTCAATCAAAAGTTTGTTATTTTAAAATGGCACCGGAGTGTGCTGTTTTTTCTCTCAGGCAGTATTTAGAAGAAGAAGATCTGCCTGCGTTTTCTATGATCTTAGCAGACGTAACTAAGATCCACTGGCTGTTCTCGCGCATTCTGAGGAGGGGTAACTTCAGAAAGGGGAATAGCATGCGGGGTCCTCCGCAAATGAGGTATGTGCAGTATAATATTTTCTAGGAATGGAATTGACTAAGAAAACACTGCCGTTACCCATATGATGTAAGTACAGCCTTTAATGCAGTAGTAGCGACTGGTATCAGGCTGTTAAATGTATGCGCAGTTGAGTTATTTTCTAGGGACTAGAATTTGACTGAGAAAATACTGTTAATACTGAAATAAATGTATAAGCCTTAACTGCAGTAGAAGCGACTGGTAGCAGGCTTAGTGATAACTTTACATAACACTGGAAAAGTTGTTTTTAAAACGTTTACTGGCATGTTATTCGTTTTGTGAGGTACTTTGGTGATAAATCTTTTTGGGCATGATTTTTTTCCACATGGCTAACGTTTATTTCTGCATAGAAACCGTTGTAACAGGTCTCCCACTGTTGTAATATGAGTGGGAGGGGCCTTTTTTAGCGCCTTGTTGCGCAGATAAAATTCTAGCACAGTCTTCCTGCCTTTTCCTCCTTGATCCAGGACGTCTCCAGAGAGCTCAGGGGTCTTCAAAATTCAATTTTGAGGGAGGTAATCAGTCACAGCAGACCTGTGACAGTGTGTTTGACTGTGAGAAAAACGTTAAATCTAAAATTGATTACCCGGTTGTGGGTATTGAGGGGTTAATCATCCGTTTGCTAGTGGGTGCAATCCTCTGCTAAATTCATACATTTATTGTTAAAATTGTTGGCTATAACTGAATTAGTTCATTGTTATTTCAACTGTGACAGAATAGAAATTTGTGTACCAATTGTATTGATGTTACTTTAAATAAAAGTCAGTCTTTACCGGTAAAGACATTATCACCAGACATCGAGGGGGAAGTTATGCCGCCTAACTCTCCTCACGTGTCAGTACCTTCGCCTCCCGCTCAGGAGGTGCGTGAGATTGTGGCGCCAAGTACATCAAGGCCCTTACAAATCACTTTGCATGATATGGCTAATGTTATGAAAGAAGTATTATCTAATTTGCCTGAGTTAAGAGGCAAGCGCGATAGCTCTGGGTTTAGGACAGAGCGTGCCGATGACACGAGAGCCATGTCCGATACTGCGTCACAATTTGCAGAACATGAGGACGGAGAGCTTCATTCTGTGGGTGACAGATCTGATCCGGGAGACCGGATTCAGAAATTTCAAATTTTAAATTTAAGCTTGAGAACCTCCGTGTATTGCTAGGGGAGGTGTTAGCGGCTCTGAATGATTGCGACACGGTGGCAATCCCAGAGAAATTATGTAGGCTGGATAAATACTATGCGGTACCGGTGTGTACTGACGTTTTTCCTATACCTAAAAGGCTTACAGAGATTATTAGCAAGGAGTGGGATAGACCCGGTGTGCCCTTTTCCCCTCCTCCGATATTTAGAAAAATGTTCCCAATAGACGCTACCACACGAGACTTATGGCAGACGGTCCCTAAGGTGGAGGGAGTAGTTTCTACTTTAGCCAAGCGTACCACTATCCCGGTGGAGGATAGTTGTGCTTTCTCAGATCCAATGGATAAAAAATTAGAAGGTTACCTTAAGAAAATGTTTGTTCAACAAGGTTTTATATTACAGCCCCTTGCATGCATTGCGCCCGTCACTGCTGCGGCGGCGGCATTCTGGTTTGAGTCTCTGGAAGAGGCTATTCGCACAGCTCCATTGGATGAGATTATGAACAAGCTTAAAGCCCTTAAGCTAGCTAATGCATTTGTTTCGGATGCCGTGGTGCATTTAACCAAACTAACGGCTAAGAACTCCGGATTCGCCATCCAGGCGCGCAGAGCGCTATGGCTTAAATCCTGGTCAGCAGATGTAAATTCTAAATCTAAATTGCTTAATATTCCTTTCAAAGGGCAAACCTTATTCGGGCCCGGCTTGAAAGAAATTATTGCTGACATTACTGGAGGTAAGGGTCACTCCCTTCCTCAGGACAGGGCCAAATCAAAGGCCAAACAGTCTAATTTTCGTGCCTTTCGTAATTTCAAGGCAGGAGCAGCATCAACTTCCTCCGCCCCAAAACAGGAACGGACTGCTACTCGTTACAGACAGGATTGGAAAGGCAACCAGTCTTGGAACAAGGGCAAGCAGGCCAGAAAACCTGCTGCTGCCCCTAAGACAGCATGAAGTAAGGGCCCCCTGTCCGGAAACTGATCTAGTGGGGGGCAGACTTTCTCTCTTTGCCCAAGCTTGGGCAAGAGATGTCCAGGATCCCTGGGCGTTGGAGATCATATCTCAGGGATATCTTCTGGACTTCAAAGCTTCTCCTCCACAAGGGAGATTTCATCTTTCAAGGTTATCAGCAAACCAAATAAAGAGAGAGGCGTTTCTACGCTGTGTATAAGACCTCTTATTAATGGGGGTGATCCACCCAGTTCCGCGGTCGGAACAAGGGCAAGGATTTTATTCAAATCTGTTTGTGGTTCCCAAGAAAGAGGGAACCTTCAGACCAATCTTGGACTTAAAGATCCTAAACAAGTTCCTAAGAGTTCCATCATTCAAAATGGAAACTATTCGAACCATCCTACCCATGATCCAAGAGGGTCAGTACATGACCACAGTGGACTTAAAGGATGCCTACCTTCACATACCGATTCACAAGGATCATTATCGGTATCTAAGATTTGCCTTCCTAGACAGGCATTACCAGTTTGTAGCTCTTCCCTTCGGGTTAGCTACGGCCCCAAGAATCTTTACAAAGGTTCTGGGCTCACTTCTGGCGGTACTAAGACCGCGAGGCATAGCGGTGGCTCCGTACCTAGACGACATTCTGATACAAGCGTCAAGTTTTCAAACTGCCAAGTCTCATACAGAGATAGTTCTGGCATTTCTGAGGTCGCATGGGTGGAAGGTGAACGTGGAAAAGAGTTCTCTATTACCACTCACAAGGGTTCCTTTCTTAGGGACTCTTATAGATTCTGTAGAGATGAAAATTTACCTGACGGAGGCCAGGTTATCAAAACTTCTAAATGCTTGCCGTGCCCTTCATTCCATTCCACACCCGTCAGTAGCCCAGTGCATGGAAGTAATCGGCTTAATGGTAGCAGCAATGGACATAGTACCATTTGCGCGCCTGCATCTCAGACCGCTGCAATTATGCATGCTCAGTCAGTGGAATGGGGATTACTCAGATTTGTCCCCTCTAATAAATCTGGATCAAGAGACCAGGGATTCTCTTCTCTGGTGGCTTTCTCGCCTCCATCTGTCCAAAGGGATGACCTTTCGCAGGCCAGATTGGACGATTGTAACAACAGATGCCAGCCTTCTAGGTTGGGGCGCAGTCTGGAACTCCCTGAAGGCTCAGGGATCGTGGACTCAGGAGGAGAAACTCCTCCCAATAAATATTCTGGAATTAAGAGCGATATTCAATGCTCTTCTAGCTTGGCCTCAGTTGGCAACACTGAGGTTCATCAGATTTCAGTCGGACAATATCACGACTGTGGCTTACATCAACCATCAAGGGGGAACCAGGAGTTCCCTAGCGATGTTGGAAGTATCAAAGATAATTCGCTGGGCAGAGTCCAACTCTTGCCACCTGTCAGCGATCTATATCCCAGGCGTGGAGAACTGGGAGGCGGACTTCCTAAGTCGTCAGACTTTTCATCCGGGGGAGTGGGAACTTCATCCGGAGGTCTTTGCTCAACTAATTCATCGTTGGGGAAAACCGGAACTGGATCTCATGGCTTCTCGACAGAATGCCAAACTTCCTTGTTACGGATCCAGGTCCAGGGACCCGGGAGCGGCGCTGATAGATGCTCTAGCAGCCCCTTGGGGTTTCAACATGGCTTATGTGTTTCCACCATTTCCGCTGCTTTCTCGGCTGATTGCCAAGATCAAACAGGAGAGAGCATCGGTGATTCTGATCGCACCTGCGTGGCCACGCAGGATTTGGTATGCAGATCTAGTGGGCATGCCGTCCTGTCCACCATGGTCTCTACCTCTGAGACAGGACCTTCTAATTCAGGGTCCTTTCAACCATCCAGATCTAATTTCTCTGAGGATGACTGCATGGAGATTGAACGCTTGATTCTATCAAAGCGTGGCTTCTCGGAGTCAGTTATTGATACCTTAATACAGGCTCGGAAACCTGTTACCAGAAAAATTTACCATAAAATATGGCGTAAATACTTATATTGGTGTGAATCCAAGAGTTACTCATGGAGTAAAGTTAGGATTCCTAGGATTTTGTCCTTTCTACAAGAGGGTTTAGAAAAGGGTTTATCTGCTAGTTCATTAAAGGGACAGATTTCTGCTCTGTCTATTCTGTTACACAAACGTCTGGCAGATGTTCCAGACGTTCAGGCTTTTTGTCAGGCTTTGGCTAGGATTAAGCCTGTGTTTAAGACTGTTGCTCCGCCGTGGAGCTTAAACTTAGTTCTTAAAGTTCTTCAAGGTGTTCCGTTTGAACCCCTCCATTCCATTGATATTAAGCTGTTATCTTGGAAAGTTCTGTTTTTGATGGCTATTTCCTCGGCTCGAAGAGTCTCTGAGTTATCTGCCCTACACTGTGATTCTCCTTATCTGATTTTCCATTCAGACAAGGTAGTTCTGCGTACTAAACCTGGATTTTTACCTAAGGTGGTTTCTAACAGGAATATCAATCAAGAGATTGTTGTTCCATCATTATGTCCTAACCCTTCTTCAAAGAAGGAACAACTTTTGCATAATCTGGACGTAGTCCGTGCCCTGAAGTTCTATTTACAGGCAACTAAAGATTTTCGTCAAACTTCTTCCCTGTTTGTCGTTTACTCGGGACAGAGGAGAGGTCAAAAGGTTTCGGCTACCTCTCTCTCCTTTTGGCTTCGTAGCATAATACGTTTAGCCTATGAGACTGCTGGACAGCAGCCTCCTGAAAGAATTACAGCTCATTCCACTAGAGCTGTGGCTTCCACCTGGGCCTTTAAAAATGAGGCCTCTGTTGAACAGATTTGCAAGGCTGCAACTTGGTCTTCACTTCACACTTTTTCAAAATTTTACAAATTTGACACTTTTGCTTCTTCGGAGGCTATTTTTGGGAGAAAGGTGCTTCAGGCAGTGGTTCCTTCCGTTTAAAGTTCCTGCCTTGTCCCTCCCATCATCCGTGTACTTTAGCTTTGGTATTGGTATCCCATAAGTAATGGATGACCCGTGGACTGACTATACTTAACAAGAGAAAACATAATTTATGCTTACCTGATAAATTTATTTCTCTTGTAGTGTAGTCAGTCCACGGCCCGCCCTGTCTTTTAAGGCAGACCTAAATTTTAATTAAACTCCAGTCACCACTGCACCCTATGGTTTCTCCTTTCTCGTCTTGTTTCGGTCGAATGACTGGATATGACATGTGAGGGGAGGAGCTATATAGCAGCTCTGCTTGGGTGATCCTCTTGCAACTTCCTGTTGGGGAGAGATATAATCCCATAAGTAATGGATGACCCGTGGACTGACTACACTACAAGAGAAATAAATTTATCAGGTAAGCATAAATTATGGGTTTTTTTTTAATCATGTTTATGTGATTCAATCTGCTTAAGTGTAGTGTTAACTGGGCTCTTGGCTTAAAACATAAAGGCCTTTGGAAGTGACGCCACCTTATGGTTGGGCACGCTTTTTTTGGAGTGAACGGTTCACCTTGTGACTGGACGTGTTTACGTTTTGGTCTTCCATTTCTGCATTCCTAACCGTGTGGCGAAAGAAAGAAATTACAGTCTGCTAGTGTCTGGTTCTAGGAGGTGGTGAGTGCCCCAGCCATTGTGGGTGTCAGGTGCCGTTTTTAAGTTTTTTATTTAGTCCATTATTATTATATTCTCTAGTTATGGAGGATTCTGATGCTGAGACTTCAAATTTCAGATTCAGATTCTTCAACTTGTGAAGAATGCGAATTAGCCCTTGTTGACACAGGTCAATCAGTTATGTTCGATATGCCGTATTAGAGCGCCCTGTTCCTTGGGCTCGGGGAATCAGGAGTCTGCTGAGCCATCCGTCTCTGGGGGTTCTGTCTTCCGAGAGGCGAGTTCCCTACCGCTCTCTACTACTACTACACACGGGTAACCCAGATTATGTTTATCCCATAATCAACCCCACCAAATAGAATTTCTAGACATATCTCTACACTGGGGGTCCGGAGGTGAGATTTGTACTTTAACTTTTTTCAAGAAAATAGATAGCAACAACTTTCTACACTTTACAAATAACCACTTGAAAAGTTGGAAAACAAATTTCCCATTTAGCCAATTCAACAGGTTCAGGAGAAACGGCAGCACTTTAGATAACAATCTCCTATTTTAGTAGAACGATTTTTTGCAAAAGGATATCCCCCTTCTCTCATTAAAAAAAAACAAGAAAGAGCTAGAGATTTAGATAGGACCTCAATACTTAAGGGTAAAACAAGAAACACTACCCCAAATAAAGAATTGGAAAAGATCCCACAACCCAGGTTCATTACTCCGTACAGCTCCAACCATAGAGCCATCAAGAAAATGTTAGCCAAACATTGGCACATTTTACAGAAAGACCCAGTCCTAAAACAAATTTTAGAAGATCAACCTCTTATGAACTTTAGGAGGACTCCTACTCTTAAACAGAAACTTGAGCCTAGCAAGATAGTAATGTCTAAAAAAGTAAGAGCTAAAAAGCTGTCGCCTATAAATCCATCTGTAGGAATCTACAGATGTGGCGATTTGAGATGCTCAATGTGCAAATACATTACACCCAAAACCGTAACGGCAACTGCAAACACGACAGGAGAGGTGTTTAAGATCAAAAGTCAGATCACTTGTAACACATCTTTTGTGGTGTATGCATTGTCATGCAAATGTGGCCTACAATATTTAGGTTGTACGACTCGTAAGTCCGCACCAGATGGAGCGAACACTTGCGCAACATTAAAAACAAGTCCCTTCTCCACAGTGTGCCCAGACATTATGTGCAGACACACTCTGGAGAACGTTGTAGCTACCACATTACCCCTATTGAGCACATTCCTTCATCACATCAATATAATAGGTTTACCAAATTGAGACAAAGAGAAACTTTTTGGATGTACAAGTTTCAATCTCTTTATCCGAAAGGTCTTAATGAGGTGATAGACTCTGCTGCTTTCAACTGTTAAGACTATGATTCATTTTATATATTTTAAGATGAACCAAGCTTTAAGATGAATCTGACTATTATGTATTGTACACTGGAGTTTAGTAGTATATATTTCATCCTTATTATTTTATTTATATATTATATTTATTTTGAGCATATTAACTAAAATATCTATATATTTTTAGCTGATTGTAGATGGCATTTGTTAAGTAATTTTTTAGTACACCTTTAATAGATTCCACAATTGGAATCAATTTATTTCATATTAATTTCCTATATTGGATATAGTTTTGGAGGTCTTTTAAACAACCTTTTTTATTATTGTATTCAATAATCCTTTCACATTCATGCACACCTTTTCACATTTATGCACAGTTATCTCTCAATATCCCTTATATACACATGTTATCAACCAGTCATTTTTTAGGGTGATTCTATCTCAGCTACTATGTTGATTTGTTCATATACAGATATATAAGTTTATCACACCTATTACTATCAACCTTTCAATAGGTATATTTCAATTAGCACACTTTAATATACACAATTATACGTTTATTATATCTATTACTATGAGCATCTAGTCTCACACAGTAATTATTAATATTGTCATATTAGTCAGTCATTAACCCTTTGAGTGCTAATGACGGCTCTGAGCCGTCAGAGTTTTTCACTCTGGTGCTAATGACGTCTCAGAGTCGTCACTAGAACTCTATCCCACCTTGAGGGAGATCTGGGGGCTCTCACCCGCTCCTACCCCGGCGATCGTGCCTGTAGAGTGACGGCATCGCTGGGGCTTCCTGTTTTGCATGGTGACATCACGCGCAATAACGTGATGACGTCACCGTGCAACTTTATTTATACTTAACAATGTTATGTATAGGAGCAGGGGGCATGCTGCTTAAAAGCCTTTATCTCAGGCATCTAAGCAGCTACAGACCCACCATTGGAAAGGCAATCACCTAACCTTTCCAACAGTGTAAGTATTGGGGATCTGAAAAAAATAAACAAAAAGTAAAAAAAAAATTGTTCAAAAAATAAAAAAAAAATAAAAAAATTATTCACTTGATTATTGGTATTATCACCATATATTACTGTTACTTTAATTATTAGTAGATATGCACGTATGCTTGGCTCCATTTCCATACTATCTTAAAAATATAGAGCCTCTTATTACTATTACGATTAACAATAGGTAGCCCTCAGTTTACTCCGAGGGTTAGGTTCCAGAAGGAATGGTTGTAAATCGAAACCGTTGTAAATTGAAACCCAGTTTATAATGTAAGTCAATGGGAAGTGAGTGAGATAGGTTCCAGGCCCCTCTCAAAATTGTCATAAGTAACACCTAATACATTATTTTTAAAGCTTTGAAATGAGGACTTTAAATGCTAAACAGCATTATAAACCTAATAAAATAATCACACAACACAGAATATATAATTAAACTAAGTTAAATGAACAAAAACATTTGCTAAACAGCATTATAAACCTAATAAAATAATCACACAACACAGACTTCACTTGCATTTTTCTGCAAGCAGTTCTTTCTATGCATTCCAAACTGGACTGATTTATAGACAGGAAGATCTTGTTCCTTTGAAATCTGCTCGATAGCTCAGGTCTGGTTAAACTGATTAATTTCAGCTTGCTTGGCTTTGCTGCAACACAAGCGGACAGCTCCACCTACTGGCTATTTTAATAAATGCACTGCTTCTCAATGCTTTTCAATAGCAGTCACATGACTGGAAAAAAAGGTTGTTATTCTGAAACAGTGTAAATTGAACCGTTGTAAAACGAGGGCCACCTGTACTTCTTAGGATAACACTACTAGCTTAAGAACGTACATTTAGAAAGATAGAGTCCTTTCAGCAAACTATTCTAGTAAACAAACGGCTAGATTACGAGTTTTGCGTTATGAGTTAAAAAGCCTCATAACGCTGCTTTTTTACTACCGCTGCTATTACGAGTTTTGTAGGTATAGCTGTACCGCACACTTTTTTGGCCGTCACGCAACGTAACTACCGCACTTTTTAAAAAGTCCTTTTTCAATGGGACTTCCACAGCGCTGGTATTACGAGTTTAAAAATTGAGCGGTACAGCCTATAACTACA
Organism: Bombina bombina; assembly: GCF_027579735.1. Taxonomy (NCBI): domain Eukaryota; kingdom Metazoa; phylum Chordata; class Amphibia; order Anura; family Bombinatoridae; genus Bombina; species Bombina bombina. Next base: position 109,137,283 of record NC_069502.1, read on the forward strand.
AGATCCGTAGCGTAAACTGAAAGTCAGTAGTTATGAGTTTTACGTTACACAGCTGTACCATAAAACTCATAACTAAAGTGTCACAAAGTACACTAACACCCAAAAACGACCTATTAACCCCTAAACCGAGGCCCTACCGCATCACAAACACTAAAATAAAACTATTAACCCCTAATCTGCCGCTCAGGACATTGCCGCCACTATAATAAACATATTAACCCCTAAACCACTGCACTCCTGCATCGCAAACACTAGTTAAATATTATTAACCCCTAATCTGCTGCCCCCAATGTCGCCGCAACTATACTAAAGTTATTTACCCCTAAATCTCTGGCCTCCCACATCACTAACACTAAATAAATATATTAACCCCTAAACCTAACCCTAAGTCTAACCCTAACACCCCTAACTATAATATAATTATAATTACTATTATCACCTAACATTCCTATTTAAAACTAAATACCTGTAAAATAAACCCTAAGCTAGCTACAATATAACTAATAGTTACATTGTAGCTATCTTAGGTTTTATTTTTATTTTACAGCTAAGTTTGTATTTATTTTAACTAGGTAGACTAGTTAGTAAATAGTTATTAACTATTTACTAGCTACCTAGTTGAAATAAATACAGTTACCTGTAAAATAAAACCTAACCTGAGTTACACTAACACCTAACATTACACTAAAATTAAATAAATTAAATTAACAAAATACATTTATCTAAATTACAGAAAATAATAAACACTAAAATACACAAAAGAAAAAAGAAAATTTTCAAATATTTAAACTATTTACACCTAATCTAATAGCCCTATCAAAATAAAAAAGCTCCCCCTAGTTGAAATAAATACAGTTACCTGTAAAATAAAACCTAACCTGAGTTACACTAACACCTAACATTACACTAAAATTAAATAAATTAAATTAACAAAATACATTTATCTAAATTACAGAAAATAATAAACACTAAAATACACAAAAGAAAAAAGAAAATTTTCAAATATTTAAACTATTTACACCTAATCTAATAGCCCTATCAAAATAAAAAAGCTCCCCCCCCAAAAAAAACAAAAACAACTTAGCCTACAATAAACTGCCAATTGCCTTATTGCATTGCCCCAAAGAAATCAGCTCTTTTACCTGTAATAAAAAAAAAAATACAAACAACCCCCCAACAATAAAACCCACCACCCACACAACCAACCCCCCAAAAAAAAACTACCTAAAAAACCTAAGCTCCCCATTGCCCTGAAAAGCGGGTGCCCTGGTTATTCTTTTCCCCTGTTTTGGGGCCTACTGATGCTTGGGCTGGCCCAGCTGGGAGTAGGTCCTAAGGTTGTTGTTCTGCGGGGGCGTAATGGGCCTAGTTGAAGTTCTATACCCCCCCCCCCCTTTGGGACCTATGTGTCGGTCTGGCAGCTGGGATTGCCTAGAGAGTGCCCTCTGTTTGTTTGGGAGTTGGAACAGATTTGCAAGGCTGCAACTTGGTCCTCTTTGCATACTTTTTCCAATTTTTATAAATTTGATACTGGGAGTAGGTCCAAAGATCGTTGTTCTGCGGGGGCGTAATGGACCTAGTTGAGGTTCTATACCCCCCTTTGGGACCCGTGTGTCGGTCTGGCGGCTGGGATTGCCTAAAGAGTGCCCTCTGTTTGTTTGGGAGTTTTTCCAATCCGATATCCTGTTTGGACGCCTCTTACTTTTCGTAAAGTTTTCTGACTCAGGTGTTTACTTGTCTGGTTCTGCTACACATATTTGTGTTGAATACTTCAGTATTCTAGGTGCTGACGACTTGAGGATAAGTTTTCTGTGGTCGTTTGGTGCTTCCACTCATCATGTAGAGTAGAAATTGTTGTCTCCGATGCCCAGTCCTAGGCCTTATGTTATGTTGGTCTAGGCGTTGTCCCCCCTTATGGGTTTGGACCCATTTGGTTCTTTATAGGGGTCTTCCTTTCTGGAATTTTGTGGCGTTTTTTTCGATTTCCTTTGGTTTTTTCTTACCATGTCCTTTTGGGAGTTTTGGGCTGGTGTTCCCTTTGCTAGTAAGGGGTATATGGTTGGGGGCCGACTGCCGGGCGACGGTGTCTCCTGGAGGACTGTTGGTTCACTTGAGTCTGATTTTATGGTCTCTAGCTAGGCTTCCGCACTATCTGCGGATCAGTGGCCTTTTCCTTTCAATGTTCTCGGCTTCTGACGAAGCAGGGTTTCTTCTACTAGATACCACGAGTCCACGGATTCATCCTTGTGGGATATTAACCTCCTGCTAACAGGAAGTGGCAAAGAGCACCACAGCAGAGCTGTATATATAGCTCCTCCCTTCTCTCCACCCCCAGTCATTCTCTTTGCCTATACTAGTAATAGGAAGAAATAAAGTGAAAGAGGTGTTAAAATGATAGTTTTTATTTTCTTCAATCAAGAATTTTTATTTTAAATGGTACCGGTGAATACTATTTTTCCTCAGGCAGCATACAGAAGAAGATTTCTGCCTGTAGATTGATGATCTTAGCAGATGTCACTAAGATCCATATGAGTTCCCACAGAATGGCTGAGGAGTACTAGAGAAGCTTCAGTGTGCGGAACGTTTTCATACTACAAGCATTGAGGTATGTTCAGTCATTTACTTCTGAAGAGACTGTGATATTTCAGAACAGGCTGACATAGTTCCCAAGAGGGAAGGGGTAAGCAGTAAACCTATAGACATAAGAAGGGGTATAACTGGAGACCTGTGTATTTATTTGTTATGGGCTAAATACAGCAAGCAAAAAATTATGGCAGCATGGTTTAGTCAATGGGGCAGCATAACGGTTTTTATGGCCAAACGGTTAATATCACTGGCTATGGCTATATCATACAATTAGGATGTTTATCCACATGGCTAGTTCTGTACTGCTTACTTGCAGTTTTTTAGGCTGGGAGTACATCGCATATGATGGGCGGGGCCTAATTTTCACCTCAGATGCGCAGTTGATTTTGACAGGAAGGCAGCAAACTTCAGCTTCGGTTGGGCCCAAACTGAGAGATTGTCTACCGGAGTCATAGTGAGATGTTTGTCAGACCCTTGAGGGCAGGTAGGCGAGGTGCAGGGTGTTGTCTAAGTTGTTTTCATAACGTTTTTGGTGTGATGATTTTCATTTAGAGGGTTAAATTGTCCCAAACTTGTGGTGCAATATCAGACTACAATATAGGAAAGATATATGCTAAATTTGAACGCTTAATAGCATTTGTAAGCAGATTTGGAAAAATTGTGCGCTTTTTTACTTCTTAAAGGCGCAGTACTTGTGTTTTCAAAATTATTTTTTTTCAATAAATAAAGTGTTTTCACGACTTTTGTGGTTATTACTAGCCTGTTCAACATGTCTGACATTGAGGAAAGTCAATGCTCTATGTGTTTAGAAGCCATTGTGGAACCCCCACTTACATTGTGTCCTTCTTGTACTGAAAGGGCCTTACACTGCAAAGAACATATTTTAGGTGATAAAAGTATGTCTAAGGATGATTCTCAGTCTGAAGAGTATCAGGTTATGCCATCCAATTCTCCCCAAGTGTCACAACCTTTAACGCCCACTCAAGCGACGCCAAGTACTTCTAGTGCGTCTAATTATTTTACTCTGCAAGATATGGCTGCAGTTATGTCTACTACCCTTACAGAGGTATTATCTAAACTGCCAGTTTTACAGGGTAAACGCAGTAGGTCAGGTATTAAGGTAAATACTGAGCCCTCTGATGCCTTATTGGCCATTTCCGATGTACCCTCACAGTGCTCTGATTTGGGGGTTGGGGAATTGCTGTCTGAGGGAGAACTTTCAGATTCAGGAAATGTATTGCCTCAGACAGATTTGGACATGATGTCCTTTAAATTTAGGCTTGAACACCTCCGCCTGTTACTCCGGGAGGTTTTAGCGACTCTGGATGATTGTGACCCTATTGGGATACCACCAGTGAAATTGTGTAAGATGGACAAATATCTAGAGGTACCTACTTACACTGATGTTTTTCCAGTCCCTAAAAGAATTTCGGACATTGTTACAAAGGAATGGGATAGACCAGACATTCCGTTCTCTCCCCCTCCTAATTTTAACAAAATGTTTCCCATATCTGACACCATTCGGGATTCTTGGCAAACGATCCCTAAGGTGGAAGGAGCTATTTCTACCCTAGCTAAGCGTACAACTATACCTATTGAGGACAGTTGTGCTTTCAAAGATCCTATGGATAAAAAATTATAGGGTCTTCTAAAGAAATTGTTTATTCATCAGGGTTTTCTTCTACAACCTATAGCTTGCATTGTTCCAGTTACTAATGCAGCAGCTTTTTGGTTTGAGGCTCTAGAGGAGTCTCTTAAAGTTGAGACCCCATTAGATGATATTTTGGATAGAATTAAGGCTTTCAAGCTCGCTAATTCTTTTATTACAGATGCCGCTTTTCAAATGGCTAAATTAGCGGAGAAAAATGCAGGCTTTGCCATCTTAGCGCGTAGAGCATTATGGCTCAAGTCTCGGTCTGCTGATGTGTCATCATAATCTAAGCTGTTAGCTATTCCTTTTAAAGGTAAGACCCTATTCAGGCCTGAATTAAAGGAAATCATTTCTGACATTACTGGAGGTAAAGGTCATGCCCTGCATCAGGATAAGGCTGTGAAGATGAGGGGTAAACAAAATAATTTCCGTTCCTTTCAAAACTTTAAAGGACCCTCTGTTTCCTCTTCCGCCACAAAGCAGGAAGGGAATTTTGCTCAATCCAAGTCAGTCTGGAGACCTAACCAGGCCTGGAACAAAGGTAAACAAGCCAAGAAGCCCACTGTTGCTACCAAGACGACATGAAGGGGCAGCCCCCGATCCGGGACCGGATTTAGTAGGGGGCAGACTTTCTCTCTTTGCTCAGGCTTGGGCAAGAGATGTTCAAGATCCCTGGGCATTGGAAATTGTGACCCAGGGGTATCAGCTGGAATTCAAGGAATTTCTCCCAAGAGGGAGATTTCATCTTTCACGTTTGTCTGTAGACCAGACAAAAAGAGAGGCATTCTTACGCTGTGTAAAAGACCTCTATACCATGGGAGTAATTTGCCCAGTTCCAAAACTAGATCAGGGACAAGGGTTTTACTCAAATCTGTTTGTGGTTCCCAAAAAACAGGGAACTTTCAGACCAATTTTAGATCTCAAATGCCTAAACAAATGAGTCCCATCATTCAAGATGGAGACTATACGAACAATTTTGCCAATGATACAGGAGGGTCAATATATGACTACCGTGGACTTGACGGATGCATACCTTCATATTCCTATTCACAAGGATCATCATCAGTTCCTAAGGTTTGCCTTCCTGGACAAACATTTTCAGTTCGTGGCTCTTCCCTTCGGGTTGGCCACAGCACCCAGGATCTTCACGAAGGTTCTAGGGTCCCTTCTGGTGGTTCTCAGGCCTCGGGGTATAGCAGTGGCGCCCTATCTGGACGATATTTTGATCCAGGCGTCAACTTATCATCTGACCAAATCTCACACGGACATCGTGTTGGCATTTCTAAGAACTCACGGTTGGAAAGTGAATATAGAAAAGAGTTCACTAGTTCCACTAACAAGAGTTCCATTCTTGGGAACTCTGATAGACTCGGTAGACATGAAAATATTTCTGACAGATGTCCGAAAGTCAAAGATTCTAAATACTTGCCGAGCACTTCAGTCCATTCCTCGGCCATCAGTGGCTCAGTGTATGGAGGTCATTGGATTAATGGTAGCAGCAATGGACATCATTCCGTTTGCTCGCTTTCATCTCAGACCACTGCAGCTGTGCATGCTCAGACAGTGGAATGGGGATTATGCTAATTTATCTCCTCAGATAAATCTGGATCAAGAAACCAGAGACTCTCTTCTTTGGTGGTTGTCACAGGATCATCTGTCCCAGGGAATGTGCTTCCGCAGGCCAGCATGGGTAATAGTGACGACGGACGCCAGCCTCTTGGGCTGGGGTGCAGTCTGGAATTCCCTGAAGGCTCAGGGTGTTTGGACTCAGGAGGAGTCTCTACTACCAATCAATATTATGGAACTGAGAGCAATATTCAATGCGCTTCAGGCGTGGCCTCAGTTGGCTTTGGCCAAATTCAAAAGATTCCAGTCGGACAATATCACGACTGTAGCATATATCAATCATCAAGGGGGAACAAGGAGTTCTCTAGCGATGATAGAGGTTTCAAAGATAATCCGATGGGCGGAGACTCACTCTTGCCACCTATTGGCAATCTATATCCCAGGAGTAGAGAACTGGGAAGCGGATTTTCTAAGTCGTCAGACTTTTCATCCGGGGGAGTGGGAACTCCATCCGGAGGTGTTCGCATCATTGATCCGTCAATGGGGAACGCTGGAATTGGATCTGATGGCATTTTGTCAGAATGCCAAACTTCCTTGTTACGGGTCCAGGTTAAGGGATCCCCAAGCTGTACTGATAGATGCTCTAGCAGTACCTTGGTCGTTCAACCTGGCTTATGTGTTTCCTCCATTTCCTCTCCTACCTCGTCTGATTGCAAGAATCAAACAGGAGAGAGCTTCAGTAATCCTGATAGCGTCTGCGTGGCCATGCAGGACTTGGTATGCAGATCTAGTGGACATGTCATCTCTGCCACCGTGGAAACTGCCATTGAGACAGGACCTTCTCATTCAAGGTCCGTTCCAACATCCCAATCTAATTTCTCTGCAGCTGACTGCTTGGAGATTGAACGCTTAGTCTTATCTAAGCAGGTATTCTCTGACTCGGTCATTGATACTTTGATTCAGGCTCGCAAGCCTGTCACGAGAAAGATTTACCATAAGATATGGCGTAAATATCTTTGTTGGTGCGAATCCAAGGGCTACTCGTGGAGTAGGGTTAAGATTCGTAGGATTTTGTCCTTTCTCCAAGAAGGATTGGAGAAGGGATTATCAGCTAGTTCCTTACGCCATGGAGTTTGAATTTAGTTCTCAATGTTCTGCAAGGGGTTTCCGTTTGAACCCATGCATTCCATAGATATTAGACTATTATCTTGGAAAGTTTTGTTTTTAGTTGCTATCTCTTCGGCTCGAAGAGTTTCTGAGCTTTCTGCGTTGCAATGTGATTTGCCTTATCTTATATTCCATTCTGATAAGGTGGTTTTGCGTACTAAACCTGGATTTCTTCCTAAGCTTGTTTATAATAAGAATATTAATCAGGAAATTGTTGTTCCTTCCTTGTGTCCTAATCCTTCTTCTAAGAAGGAACGTCTCTTACATAACTTGGACGTGGTTCAGGCTTTGAAGTTTTACTTACAAGCGACCAAGGATTTCCATCAAACATCTTCTCTATTCGTTGTTTATTCTGGAAGACGTAGGGGTCAAAAAGCTACAGCTACCTCTCTTTCTTTTTGGCTGAAAAGCATCATCTGCCTGGCATACGAGACTGCTGGACAGCAGCCCCCTGAAAAGGTTACGGCTCATTCTACTAGAGCTGTGGCTTCTACATGGGCTTTTAAAAACGATGCTTCTTGGGTTTTCAAAAATGAGGCTTCTGTGGAACAGATTTGTAAGGCTGCGACTTGGTCCTCCCTTCATACTTTTTACAAATTTTCCAAATTTCATACTTTTGCTTCTTCTGAGGCTATTTTTGGGAGAAAAGTTCTTCAAGCAGTGGTGCCTTCCGTTTAGGTATCTGTCTTGTCACTCCCGTTCATCCGTGTCCTGTTGCTTTGGTTTTGTATCCCACAAGTAAGGATGAATCCGTGGACTCATCGTACCTAGTAGAAGAAAAGGAAATTTATGCTTACCTGATAAATTTATTTCTTCTACGATAGTCCACGGCCCTCCCTGTCATTTTAAGACAGATTATATTTTTGTTTTTCAAAACTTCAGTCACCTCTGCACCTTTTAGCTTTTCTTTTCTCTTCCTATACCTTCGGTCGAATGACTGGGGGTGGAGAGAAGGGAGGAGCTATATATACAGCTCTGCTGTGGTGCTGTTTGCCACTTCCTGTTAGCAGGAGGATACTATCCCACAAGTAAGGATGAATCCGTGGACTCGTCGTATCGTAGAAGAAATCAATTTATCAGGTAAGCATAAATTTCCTTTTTGTTGGGTAGTGGTTTCAGGCCTGGTGCCCTCAAAATGGGCCACCTCTTGTACCCTCCCGTCTTGGCATTCAGTGTCCGCTATAGCTTGGGTATTGTTTTCCCAAAAGTAATGAATGCAGCTGTGGGGCGTCTGTATTTTTATTCTTCTGGCACCTTTTTCACCCTGATATTTCTTCTACTGTTCCTTGTTCCTCAGCAGAATGACTGGGGGATGAGGGGAGTGGGAGGAGTATTTAAGCTTTTGGCTGGGGTGTCTTTGCCCCCTCCTGGTGGCCAGGTTCTTAATTCCCAAAAGCAATGAATGCAGCTGTGGACTCTTTCCATTGAAGAAAAGAAAATTATCAGGTAAGCATAATTTGTTTTTATCTAAGCAGGGATTTTCTGAGTTGGTCATTGAGACCATGATTCAGGCTCGTAAACCTGTTACTAGAAAGATTTACCATAATATATGGCATAAATATCTTCACTGGTGTGAATCCTAAGGATACTCTTGGAGTAGGGTCGGGATTCCAAGTATTTTATCCTTTCTCTAGGAAGGTTTGGAGAAGCGGTTGTCTTGTCAGTACTCTGAAAGGTCAGATTTCTGCCCTATCTATTTTGTTGCACAAGCATCTGGCGGACGTGCCAGATATGCAATCTTTTTGTCAGGCCTTGGTCAGAATCAGGCCTGTGTTTAAATCTGTTGCTCCACCTTGGAGCCTTAACCTTGTTCTTAAAGTTTTGCAACAGGCTCCGTTTGAGTCAATGCATTCCATAGATATTACGTTGCTATCTTGGAAGGTTATGTTTCTTACTGCTATCTCTTCTGCTCAGAGAGTTTCGGAACTCTCAGCTTTGCAGTGCGATTCACCTTATCTCATATATCATGCAGATAAGGCAGTTCTTCGTACCAAGTTTGGTTTTCTTCCTAAGGTTGTTTCAGATAGAAATATTAATCAGGAAATTGTGGTTCCTTCTCTCTGATCTAATCCTTCTTCTAATAAGGAACGTTTGTTGCATAACCTAGATGTTGTGCGGGCTGTTAAATTGTATTTGCAGGAGACTAAAGACTTTCGTCAGTCTTCTGAATTGTTTGTTAGTTTTTCTGGGAAATGCAAAGGTCAGAAAGCTACTGCTACTTCTCTTTCTCTCTGGTTGAGAAGTATTATTCGTTTGGCGTATGAGACTGCTGGACAGCAGCCTCTTGAGAGAATCACAGCTCATTCTACTAGGGCTGTCTCTTCTTCTTGGGCTTTCAAAAATGAGGCTTCTGTGGAACAGATTTGCAAGGCTGCAACTTGGTCCTCTTTGCATACTTTTTCCAATTTTTATAAATTTGATACTTTTGCCTCGCCTGGGGCTTCTTTTGGGAGAAAGATTCTTCAAGCGGTGGTGCCTTCTGTTTAGGTGACCTGTCTTGTCCCTCCCTAATCATCTGTGTCCTCTGGCTTGGGTATTGATTTCCAACAGTAATTGATGATCCCGTGGACTCACCATCTTAGGAAAAAACATAAATTTATGCTTACCTGATAAATTTCCTTCTTTCCGGATATGGTGAGTCCACGGCCCCGCCCTTTATTTCAAGTCCGTAAATTTTGACAAAATATCAGGCACCTCTACACCTTGTGTTATTCCTTTTCTTGATTTTTCTTCGGCCGAATGACTGGGTATTGTGGGGTGGGGGAGTGATACTTAACAGCATTGCTGGGGTGCTCGTTGCCTCCTCTTTCTGGCCAGGAGTGATATTTCCAACAGTAACTGATGATCCCGTGGACTCACCATATCCGGAAAGAAAGAAATTTATCAGGTAAGCATAAATTTAGTTTTTACCTCAAAATGTCTTAAGTATTCACATCCCATTGTAAAAGACTTTAAGCAACCAATCAGTATGCCTGTCCTGGGAATTGCAAGGGAGCGTGCCACATGCACTCTCATGTTATTTCCCTATTCAGTTTAAGAAAGTTTACAATTAAATCTCTTGATCACAGTAAAACAGTTCATGACCTCAGCACTGCTGATGCTGATTGGCTGCTGTTCATTTTTTTTTTACCTGCAGATGAGCAGTAACTGAAAGATAACTTTTTGAAAACACTTACTCTGGTGAGCTGAGGAATTTGTAAGGTAAAATATCTTCCTTTTTTACATAGAGATGTTAAGGTGATATTTTCTTGTCAACTTTTTACAGTTATGCTGCATCACTTTGAAGTGATTTAGCATATAAGTATTATGTCCCTTTAGGATCATCAGGACCTTAATATTTATTCATATAATTGCTGAATTTATCTGAATCTTTGCTGGAAACAAACTGTTGCTAAAGTTAATCATTTCTGTTTTGTTTGCAGCTGGTCAGCAGGGATTATCTGTTGCTTTTGACCTTGCTACCCATCGTGGGTATGACTCGGACAACCCTCGGGTTCATGGAGATGTTGGGATGGCTGGAGTTGCCATAGATACAGTGGAGGACACTAAGATGCTTTTTGATGGGATTCCTTTGGAGAAGATGTCTGTGTCTATGACCATGAATGGTGCTGTTATCCCTATCCTGGCTATGTTTATTGTCACTGGACAGGAGCAAGGTGTCCCCCAGGAAAAGCTGACTGGAACCATACAAAATGATATCTTAAAAGAGTTTATGGTCAGAAATACATATATATTTCCCCCAGAGCCATCCATGCGCATCATTGCTGATATATTCCAGTACACTTCTCAGGTATTCTTTCAACAAATACAATAAACCCCCTATTTAACCAGTTAACCCCTTCTTTGTGTGAGAACTATAGAAGCTGTGGGGCACTGCCAGTGGGCCACTTGTTTTATGAGATTGTACGAAACACGGCTTATGGTACTTCATGCAAAGAGACATTTAATGTGATTTTTTTTTTGTATACAGGGAGTGCAGAATTATTAGGCAAGTTGTATTTTTGAGGATTAATTTTATTATTGATCAACAACCATGTTCTCAATGAACCCAAAAAACTCATTAATATCAAAGCTGAATAGTTTTGGAAGTAGTTTTTAGTTTGTTTTTAGTTATAGCTATTTTAGGGGGATATCTGTGTGTGCAGGTGACTATTACTGTGCATAATTATTAGGCAACTTAACAAAAAACAAATATATACCCATTTCCATTATTTATTTTTACCAGTGAAACCAATATAACATCTCAACATTCACAAATATACATTTCTGACATTCAAAAACAAATCAGTGACCAATATAGCCACCTTTCTTTGCAAGGACACTCAAAAGCCTGCCATCCATGGATTCTGTCAGTGTTTTGATCTGTTCACCATCAACATTGCGTGCAGCAGCAACCACAGCCTCCCAGACACTGTTCAGAGAGGTGTACTGTTTTCCCTCCTTGTAAATCTCACATTTGATGATGGACCACAGGTTCTCAATGGGGTTCAGATCAGGTGAACAAGGAGGCCATGTCAATAGATTTTCTTCTTTTATACCCTTTCTTGCCAGCCACGCTGTGGAGTACTTGGACGCGTGTGATGGAGCATTGTCCTGCATGAAAATCATGTTTTTCTTGAAGGATGCAGACTTCTTCCTGTACCACTGCTTGAAGAAGGTGTCTTCCAGAAACTGGCAGTAGGACTGGGAGTTGAGCTTGACTCCATCCTCAACCCGAAAAGGCCCCACAAGCTCATCTTTGATGATACCAGCCCAAACCAGTACTCCACCTCCACCTTGCTGGCGTCTGAGTCGGACTGGAGCTCTCTGCCCTTTACCAATCCAGCCACGGGCCCATCCATCTGGCCCATCAAGACTCACTCTCATTTCATCAGTCCATAAAACCTTAGAAAAATCAGTCTTGAGATATTTCTTGGCCCAGTCTTGACGTTTCAGCTTGTTTGTCTTGTTCAGTGGTGGTCGTCTTTCAGCCTTTCTTACCTTGGCCATGTCTCTGAGTATTGCACACCTTGTGCTTTTGGGCACTCTAGTGATGTTGCAGCTCTAAAATATGGCCAAACTGGTGGCAAGTGGCATCTTGGCAGCTGCACGCTTGACTTTTCTCAGTTCATGGGCAGTTATTTTGCGCCTTGGTTTTTCCACACGCTTCTTGCGACCCTGTTGACTATTTTGAATGAAACGCTTGATTGTTCGATGATCACGCTTCAGAAGCTTTGCAATTTTAAGAGTGCTGCATCCCTCTGCAAGATATCTCACTATTTTTGACTTTTCTGAGCCTGTCAAGTCCTTCTTTTGACCCATTTTGCCAAAGGAAAGGAAGTTGCCTAATAATTATGCACACCTGATATAGGGTGTTGATGTCATTAGACCACACCCCTTCTCATTACAGAGATGCACATCACCTAATATGCTTAATTGGTAGTAGGCTTTCGAGCCTATACAGCTTGGAGTAAGACAACATGCATAAAGAGGATGATGTGGTCAAAATACTCATTTGCCTAATAATTCTGCACTCCCTGTATGTGTAGCAAGTATCTGCAGTTGAGTGCTGCATTGCAAAAGACCTGTATACCCGAATATTTATACCAGTATAAATGTTTTAAAATTGTAGTTTTGTTCACACAATTGACAAGGTTTTACAGATCAATGGCAGTTAAGGAATACACCGCTTGGAAAAAGCTGTTTTTAATATGTATTTCTGGAAACTTTTGCTGTTATTTATAAATGATAGTTAAGCTGTCCTAAGAGCAAATTAATTGTATAATTTAATTTAAATTCATTTGATGATTAATTGTGGTGGTCAGTAAAATCAGCTGGGTGGTGTGCTCACTATAAAGGTGCTGGGGAGAACACTGATAATAAAATATTATAATCACATATACACAAGTATAGGTTTCTTTTACCACAGGGTTTTTTTTTTTTATGAGAAAAAGATAACTTTAAACATATAATAATTGTTTAATGCTTATACATGCTATAAATCACATAATATTTAATTATACAATATATTCATGAAATTTAAGGGACACTAAATACATTTTATGCACCTCCCTATAATCATGGATGCTGCCATTTTGGAACCTAGGTAACACTGTAGGTATCTCAGCATTGGAATGTAGTTAAATAAATTTCAACCTATAACTATATGGAGGCAGAAATAAAAACCCTCAATACTATGCTTATAAATGTATTTATTGTTTAATATATTTGCTGGTACAACGTATAATTATTTATCTTGATATATTGGTGAGCCACGTGACCCGTTGACCTCTGGATGCATATATTGTATATTATTGTATAGCCACATGTGTGAGAGCTGGCCCTTATACAATATATATATATTAGGCGATAAGCAGTCTATGTTTGAAAAATTACAAACCCCAAAGGTGATATTGCAAAAAATGTAAAATTACAGAAAAAAATAAACAAAGCTATCCAAAATCAAAAATTTAAACCTAAACTAATACCCCTATAAAAATAAAAAATGCCCCCAATACAAAAACACCCCTTAACCTAATACTAAACTACCAATGGCCCTTAAAAGTGCTTTTGTAAGGCATTGTTAAACAGCTCTTTTTCCTAAAATATTTTACCAATTACCCCCTAACAGTAAAACCCCCCTTCCAACCAATCCCCAAAAATAAAAAAAACTAAGTCTAAAAAAAACTAAGCTACACACTGCCCCTAAAGGGGCATTTGTATGGGCATTGCCTTTAAAAGTGCATTCAGCTCTTTTACTGCCCTTAAAAGGGCAATCAGCTCTTTTACAGCCCTAAAAAAACCTAATTTAAAAAAAAAGACTAAGCCCCAAATAGGTACTCACCGTTCCTGAAGTCCGTCGGAGAGCTTGCTTCCCCGATGCACGGATCCGGAGCGGCGTTCCTCAGCGGCGATCTTTAGCGGTGGCTGTCCAATGCGGCGTGGAGGCTCCTCTTCATCCGATCTCCGTCGTACACTGAAAATTGAATGCAAGGTACTGCATTCAATTTGGGGTACCTTGCATTCCTGTTAAACAAGATCACAGACACAGTAGGTAAGAGAATATAATTCAATAGTATAATACAAAGTGTGCAATATGAATGATTATATGCACACAATTCCAGTGAAATTCAACTAACTGAGTTCCACTATAGCGGCTTCCACAGGCTTAATGTTAAATTTGTGCAAAACTTCCCAGAAAAATAAATAAACGCTGGCTTACCACACACAAGCTGAAATTCCGTCGGGAGTCTCTGGTCTCACCTCCACTAATAGACAGCTCAGCTCACAGCCTTGAAAGCGTGTTGTGCTCAATCCACACTGTGCGTGTAGCCTCGTTCTGATGGGGGTTTTACTGTTGGGGGGGGACTTAGTATTTTTTAAAAGTAAAAGAAATGTTTAACTTAAAGCAATGCCCTACTAAAGGCCCTTTTAAGGCCTATTGGTAGTTTAGATTAGGGGGTGTTTTTATTTTCATACGGATTAGGTTTGATTTTTTTTTTATTTTTGATAAATTTTGTTTGTTTATTTTTTTTCTGTTATTTTTTTTTTAAATTAATGTTAGGATTTTTTATTTTGATTGTAGCTTAGTTTATGTAATTGGGGTTAATTTAGGGGGTTAATAGGTTAATTAGGTTTATTGCGATGTGGTGGCTTGGCGGTTTAGGGGTTAATAGGTTAATTAGGTTTATTGCGATGTGGGGGGTTGGCGGTTTAGGGGCTAATATGTTAATGATGTTATTTGCATTGTTTAATTTGCAGATTAGGGCTTAATTACTTTATTATTTTGCGATGTGGGGGTTGGCGGTTTAGGTATTTGTTAAAACACAGGCACGTGTTTTTTCGTTATTTTGTGCGGGCGGTTACGTGTTTTTTTTTTTTTTTTTTTTTTTTTGAAGGCTTTGTTTGCTTACGCTGCATCCAGGTGGATTCTTTTGGCTGCGCGCACAGCCAACATTCTTTTGGCTGCCTCGCGCAGCTAACATTCCTTTGAGGGTGCATGTGCAACTGGCGACACCGACGGGCGCATTACAAACGCGATTATAGTATAGATATATTTATATGTAATGTGTGTGTAAATTGCAATCTTTCCTTCTTGTATTTCATACATATTTTTCTTTTGATTAATTGTTAATGTCTGTTAGAATCTTTGTTTCTTGTGTACAGAGTTAGAGAAAACGGCTATAGTAAACATGGCAAGTATTCTACATTTCATCAAGCACTAAACCAGCATTTGTTTCCACCTGTCTGTACAGCACATGCCAAAGTTTAATTCCATCTCCATCAGTGGGTACCACATGCAGGAAGCGGGAGCTGATGCTGTGTTGGAACTGGCTTACACAATAGCAGATGGCTTAGAGTATTGTAGAACTGGGCTGAAAGCTGGCCTCACTATTGATGAATTTGCACCCAGGTAAAGAAAAACAAAAATCCTTTGTTGATATGAAAGTCATCCAGTTTTTGTTTTGTATTTCCCAGATTTAGTATTTCAGTTATTTTCCATTTATTTTTGAATTGTGCATGGTATAAAATGTATGCATTTAATGGGTTTAATTCTTCAATCCTTACAGACTGTCATTCTTTTGGGGCATTGGGATGAATTTTTACATGGAAATTGCCAAAATGAGAGCTGGCCGTCGTCTGTGGGCAAACTTAATAGAACAAAACTTTCAACCTAAGGATCAGAAATCTCTGCTACTGAGAGCTCACTGCCAAACGTCAGGATGGTCTCTTACCGAGCAGGTGAAGCTAGAGACCTTTATTTAAAAATTGCTACTAAAGTCAAATTTAAGGTTCCATGATTTCGATAAAGCAGGCAATTTAGGAAGAAAAACATTTTGCAATATACTTCCATTATCAAACCCTGCAGATTTTTTTTTATAGGCACACTTTCTGAGGTTGCAGCTCCTACTGAGCATGTGCAAAACTTCACAATATATACACATGCATTTTGTGATTGGCTGATGGCTTTCAAATATTGGGGGAAATATGATTAACTTTGAAATTTTCCAGAACATCTTCTAATTTTTTTCTTCTATGATTCAGATTTAAAAAAGAAAAATGTTCCAATTTACTTCTATTATCTAATTTTTTTGTTCCCTTAATATCCTTTGTTGAAAAGGATACCTAGGTAGGCTCAGGAGCTGTTGATTGGTAGCTGCACATATACGCCTCATGTTATTGACTCCAAGTTAGCTCCCAGTATTGCAATGCTATTTTTTTCGACAAAAGGATATAAAGAAAATGAAGCAAATTAGATTAAAAAAGTAATTTGTAAAGTTATCTAAATAATTAAAGAAAATTTTGGAGTTTCACATCCCTTTAAGTCATATAGAAGAGATGCTTTAACATTGTGGCATCACTGCCAGTAATGCTCTAAATTAAAAGAAAAATCATGCATGCTTCATTTTTTGCAATTCATTTTTAATACTTTGTACCTTTATTTCTTTAGCTTTTGTCTGCTGCAATTCAGTCTTTTGTGATATCCAACCAAGTCAATATTCTCCCTTAAATCTCTTTCCCAGTCTCCTGATACCAGTGAGCAAACCATTACTTGCTAGTAACCATTCTTACAGGCTTTTATGTCTTTAACAATCTTTATTTATTCCACAAATAAAGCAACACAGTTTGCACCCAGACTGTGAACACTGAGCTATATCATGTTTACACCACTTGACCTTTGTCAAAGATAAAGCTTGGTGACTTAGTGCAGGGACTCTATGAAAAATTGATTAGCGTCTCTCTCTTCTGAGGTGCCCTTGAACGTATTGAACTTCATTTACTTGATACAAAGGATGTTAAAGGGATATGAAACCCAACATATTTGCATGTGATTTTAAACAACTTTCTAATTTACTTCTATTATCACATTTTCTTTGTTCTTTTGGTATATTTTGTTGAAAAGCAGGGACGTACGCTTAAAGGGACACTGAACCCAAAATTTTCCTTTCATGATTCAGACAGAGCATGCAATTTTAAGCAACGTTCTAATTTACTTCTATTATCAATTTTTCTTCATTCTCTTGCTATCTTTATTTGAAAAAGAAGGCATCTAAGCTAAGGAGCCAGCAAAGTTTTGGTTCAGAACCATGGATAGCACTTGTTTATTGGTGCTGTCCAGTCACCAAGGACAACCCAGGTTGTTCACCAAAAATGGGCCAGCATCTAAACTTACATTCTTGCTTTTCAAATAAACATACCGAGAGAATGAAGAAAATTTGATAATAGGAGTAAATTAGAAAGTTGCTTAAAATTGCATGCACTATCTGAATTACAAAAGACAAAATTTGGGTTCAGTGTCCCTTTAAGAGCCAGCCTATTTCTTGAGCACTGTAAGGCAGAAGTTTTGCAAGAATGCTATCCATTAGCAAGAGCACTAGATAGCAGCACTATGTCCTGTCATGTAGAGCTCCAAACACCTACCTAAGTATCTCTTCAACACAGAATATCATGGGAACGAAGAAAATTTGACAATAGAAGTAAATTGGAAACGTTTTACAAAGTGTTTTCCTCATTGGTAGATACTATCACTATTGGAAAGGGAATATTGAATCATTTGTAAGTAAATACATATTTTTTACCTTCTGCACAAATAATACTTAAAATTGTTTTTATACTGCTCTATTATGCAAAGCTTTGATGTAAGCCATATAAATCAAATAGCAGGGTTTAATTTAATATATTTATTGTACACTACAGTTTTACTCGCATCACATTTATTGTCCCAAATATATAATATTGCAAACAAAAAGTAAATGCAAAAAATACTCTATTTGTAATGAGCGTAAGTAGGAACAGGTCAGATTTAATATTAAACTTTTGTGATTTAGATAGAGCATACCATTTGGAAAAAAATTCTAACTTTTAGTATCTAATTTGCTTTGTTCGCTTGGTATCCTTTGTTGAAAATGCTCAGGAGCAGCGCTGCACTACTAGGAGCTAGCTGCAGATTGGTGGCCGCACATAAATGCCTTTTGTCATTGGCTCACCTGATCTGTTCAGCTAGCTCCCAGTGATGCTTTGCTGCTCGTTCAACAAAGGATAGCAAGAGAATGAAGCAAATTTGATAATATAAGTAAAATGGAAAGTTGGTTAAAACTGTATGCTGAATCTTAATCTTGAAAGAAAAATGTTAGGTTTCATGTCCATTTAAAGGGACATTCAACGCTGCACACAACATTAATCTATGTTGAAAAACTAAAAATCAAGATCAAGCTGCAACGTGCCCCCTTTCTCTTACTTCCTGCCTTCACCGTTGAATCGTCTACGATAACTTCTAAATTTGTGTCCTAATATGGCTGCCTAACTCCCCCCACCGTGACGTATAGAGCTTCTTCTTGAAACTAGCTGCCAGTGATATCCCATTTCTCGGACTTCAATGCAAAGCGCGTTCCTTAGGGCATGCGCGATAAACTAGGAACACTAAAAGCGGAACTATAATAAGCAAAGTTGTTTCCGTTGTTTTAACAATGTAAACTAAGGAGTTTATGCGGTTAGGGGTATTACCTAATATAACGAAATAGAGTACTATGCGTAATATAAGCGGAACGGAAACAACTTTGCTTATTATGTTTCCGCTTTTAGTGTTCCTAGTTTATCACGCATGCGCTAAGGGCCGTGAACGCGCTTTGCATTGCAGTCCGAGGAATGGGATATCATTGGCTGCTGGTTTGAAAAAGAAGCTCAATACGTCACGGTGGGGGGAGTTAGGAAGCCATATTAGGACACAAATTTAGAAGTTATCGTAGACGATTCAACGGTGAAGGAAGGAAGTAAGAGAAAGGGGGCACGTTGCAGCTTGATCTGGATTTTTAGTTTTTGAATATAGATTAATGTTGTGTGCAGTGTTGAATGTCCCTTTAAATGCACATTTTTCGTTTTTTGGTATACATAATTATTAATATAAATGATCTGAAGATATAAGATAATCATATTTATTTAAATATTTATAATTCCTTGGACTTTAAAGGGACATTCCAGACAAAATTTGAACCCAAATGGATATATTTCAGTTTTGAATAGAAGAATTTTTGTCATAAACTTGTATTAGCAAAAATGCTCCTAATAAAAGCTATAGCTGTTTCAGAAGTGCATTTAAAGTGATGGTAAATCCTAGCTTTTGTGAAACTATATGATTTACAATTGGAACAAATAAAGGGGACTTTCAGTCATGAAGTATAAAATACTTCATGCTGAAAGCTCCTTTATTTGTTGGAAGCGTTCACCGCACTGAGCTGCTCAGGGCGCCCACAGCAGAATGCTATTTGCTGTGAGGTGACAATTCCACCTCTTAGCCAATAGCTGTGCGGGCTATTCCGCTTGGCGTCAGTTGGAGTGCATGGCTATTGGCTAAGAGGTGGAATTGTCACCTCACAGCAAATAGCGTTCTGCAGTGGGCTGCCTGAGCAGCTCAGTGCGGCGAACACTTTCAACAAATAAATAAAGGAACTTTCAGCATGAAGTATTTTATACTACATGACTGAAAGTCCCCTTTATTTGTTCCAATTGTAAATCCTAGCATTTCACAAACGCTAGGATTTACAATCACTTTAAGTATTCACAGTGCACCAGCATTTTAAACACAGCATCTGCTCGGAGAGCCTAAGGTGCTTGTGCCATCTGGTAATGACTCAATTTGTTAATTGCTGACATGATACAAGCCCCACTGGTTCTGTATGCAGCCACAGTATTTAAAATGCTGGTGCACTGAGATTATCTAGCTATGCTTCACATACAGAGAAGAATGTTAACACTAAACCAGTGATAACATTTACTATAATCATTTTTACCAATACATGTATATTGCAAATATGTTTCTATTCAAAGATATAATTAAAGGGACACTGAACCCAATTTTCTCTTGTTAAGTGTATCCAGTCCACGGATCATCCATTACTTATGGAATATATTCTCCTTCCCAACAGGAAGCTGCAAGAGTCCACCCACAGCAAAGCTGCTATATAGCTTCTCCCCTAACTGCCATATTCAGTCATTCTCTTGCAAGCCTCAACATAGATAGGTCGTGAGAGTCTGTGGTGCTTTCTACTTAGTTTATTCTTCAATCAAAAGTTTGTTATTTTTAAATGGCACCGGAGTGTGCTGTTTATCTCAGGCAGTATTTGGAAGAAGAATCTGCCTGCGTTTTTCTATGATCTTAGCAGACGTAACTAAGATCCATTTGCTGTTCTCACACATTCTGAGGAGTGAGGTACTTCAGAGGGGGAATGGCGTGCAGGTTTTCCTGCAGATAAGGTATGTGCAGTAAAATATTTTTCTAGGAATGGAATTGACTAAGAAAATACTGCTGATACCGAAGTAATGTAAGTAAAGCCTTAAATGCAGCGATAGCGACTGGTATCAGGCTTATTAATAGAGATACATACTCTTGTAAAAATGTGTTTTAAAACGTTTGCTGGCATGTTTAATCGTTTTTTAACATTTGTTTGGTGATAAAACTTATTGGGGCCTAAGTTTTTTCCACATGGCTGGCTTAAATTTTGCATAGAAACAGTTAACTGAAGCTTCCCACTGTTGGCTGTGGCAGTTTGTTGTGTCTGTTTTTAAAAACATCTGTCATTTTTTTTTTTTTATCTGTTTTTTGCATTAAGGGGTTAATCATCCATTTGCAAGTGGGTGCAATGCTCTGTTACCTTATTACATGTACTGTAAAAATTTCGTTTGTTTTACTGCCTTTTTTTCACTGTTTTTCAAATTTTGACAAAATTTGTTTCTCTTAAAGGCACAGTAACGTTTTATATATTTGCTTGTTAACTTGATTTAAAGTGTTTTCCAAGCTTACTAGTCTCATTATTAGTCTGTTCTAACATGTCTGACATAGAGGAAGCTCTGTGTTCATTATGTTTTAAAGCCATGGTGGAACCCCATCTTAGAATGTGTACCAGATGTACTGATTTCATGTTAAACAATAAAGATCATTTTTTGTCTTTAAAAACATTATCACCAGAGGATTCTGTCGTGGGGGTAGTTATGCCGACTAACTCTCCCAACGTGTCAGACCTTTTGACTCCCGCTTTAGGGACTCACGCTCAAATGGCGCCAAGTACATCAAGGGCACCCATAGCGTTTCTTTTACCAAGGGATTCTGTCGAGGGGAAAGTTATGCCGACTAACTCTCCCCACGTGTCAGACCCTTTGACTCCCGCTTCAGGGACTCACGCTCAAATGGCGCCAAGTACATCAAGGGCGCCCATAGCGTTTATTTTACAAGACATGGCAAAGGTGGTGAATAATATTCTGGCAGCAGTATTAGTCAGACTACCTGAAATTAAAGGAAAGCAGTTAGCTCTGGGGGTAGATACAGAGCATACAGACGCTTTAAGAACCATGTATGATACTACCTCACAATATGCTTAGTCTGTGGGTGATTTTTTTTTGACTCAGGGAAGATGATTTAACCTGATTCTGATATTTCTACATTTAAAATTTATGCTTGAGAACCTCCACTTGTTGCTCAGGGAGGCTTTGGCTGCTCTGAATGAATGTGTACAATCGCAGGGCCAGAGAAATTGTGTAGACTGGATAAATAATATGCAGTGCCGGTGTGTACTGATGTTTTTCCAATACCTAAAGAGGTTTACTAAAAATTTTTTAATAAGGAATGGGATAGACCAGGTGTGCCGTTCTCTTCCCCTCCTATTTTTTAGAAGAATGTTTTCTAATAGTTACCACCACACGGGACTTCTGGCAGACAGTTCCTAAGGTGGAGAGAAGAGTTTCTACTCTAGCTAAGCGTACCACTACCTCTGACGAGGACAGTTGTGCTTTTTAGATCCAATGGATAAAAAATGTTTATTCAACAGGGTTTTATCCTGCAGCCCCTTGCATACATTGCTTCTGTCACTGCTGCTGCGGCGTTCTGGGTTGAGTCTCTTGATGAGGCTTTACAGTTAAGCGACTCCATTGGATGAATATATTTGACAAGCTTATGCTAGCCAATTCCTTTGTTTTCTGATGCCTTGTTCATTTGACTAGACTAACGGCTAAGAATTCTGTTTTTTACTATACTGGCGCGCAGAGCGCTATGGCTTATATCATGGTCAGCTGTCGTGACTTTAATAAATAAGCTACTTAACTTCCCTTCAAGGGGCAGACCCTATTCGGGCCTGGTTTGAAGGAGATTATTGCTTATATCACTGGAGGAAAAGGTCATGCCCTTCCTCAGGATAGGTCTAAATCAAGGGCAAAAAAAAAAAAAAAAAAAGTCTAATTTTCGTACCTTTTAAAAACTTCAGGGCAGGTGTGGCATCCTCTTCCTCTAAGGCAAAACAAGAGGGAATTTTTGCTCAGTCCAAGGCGGTCTGGAGACAATCGGACCTGGAACAAAGATAAGCAGGCCAAGGAGCCTGCTGCTGCCTCTAAGGCAGCATGAAGGAAAGGACCCCTATCCGGTAACGGATCCTATAGGGGGCAGACTTTCATTCTTTGCCCAGGCGTGGGCAAGAGATGCCCAGGATCCCTAGGCATTGGAATTTATATCCCAGAGATATCTTCTGGATTTCAAAGATCCCCCCCCCAAAAAAGGGGAGATTTCGCCTTTCACAATTATCTGCAAACCAGATAAAGAAGGAGGCATTCTTACATTGTGTACGAGATCCATCCAGTTCCAAGAGAGGAACAGGGACAGAGTTTTTACTCAAATCTGTTTGTGGTTCCCAAGGAGAGGGAACCTTCAGACCTATTTTGGATCTAAAGATCTTAAACAAATTCCTCAGAATTCCGTCGTTTAAGATGGAAACTATTCGTACCATCTTAACTATGATCCAGGAGAGTCAATAGAGGACTACAATGGATTTGAAGGATGCTTATCCTCACATTGTGATGCATAAAGATCACCATCGTTTTTCAGGTTTGCCTTTCTAGACAGGCATTACCAGTTTGTAGCTCTTTCCTTTGGGATATCTACAGCCCCAAGAATCTTTATGGAGGTTCTGGGGTCGCTTTGGCGGTCCTTAGACCGCGGGGCATAGAAGTGGCCCCTTATTTAGACGACATCCTGATACAGGCGTCAAACATCCAAATTGCCCAGTCTCATACGGACGTAGTACTGGCATTTCTGAGATCACATGGGTGGAAAGTGAACAAGGAAAGAGTTCTCTATCCCCAATCTCAAGGGTTTCCCTCCTAGGGACTCTGATAGATTCTGTAGAAATGAAAATTTACCTGACGGAGTCCAGGTTGTCAAAGTTTCTAAATTTCTGCCGTGTTTTTTTCATCCCATCCGCGCCCTTCGGTGGCTCAGTACATGAATGAAATCGGCTTAATGGTAGCGGCAAGGGACATAGTACCGTTTGCACGTCTACATTTCAGACCGCTGCAACTATGCATGCTCAGTCAGAGGAACGGGGATTACACAGATTTGTCCCCCTGTTAAACCTGGACCAAGAGACCAGAGATTCTCTTCTCTGGTGACTATGTCGGGTCCATCTGTCCAAGGGTATGACCTTCCGCAGGTCAGATGGGACAATTGTTACAATAGATGCCAGCCTTTTAGGTTGGGATGCAGTCTGGAACTCCCTGAAGGCTCAGGGATAGTGGACTTAGGAGGAGACCCTCCTTCTAATAAATATTCTGGAACTGGGAGTGATATTCCATGCTCTTCAGACTTGGCCTCAGTTAGCAACTCTGAGGTACATCATACTCAGTCGGACAATATACACGACTGTGGCTTACATCAGCCATCAAGGGGGAACAGAAGTTCCCTAGCGATGTTAGAAGTCTTACAATAATTCACTGGACAGAGACTCACTCTTGTCTATCAGCTATCCATATCCCAGGTGTTGAGAACTGGGAGGTGGATTTTCTAAGTCGTCAGACTTTTCTTCCGGGGGAGTGGGATTTCCTCCGGAGGTCAAGACCAAGCAGGAGAGGGCTTTGGTGTTTTTGACAGCGCCTGCGTAGCCACGCAGGACCTGGTATGCAGATCTGGTGGACATGTCATCCTTTCCATCACGGTCTCTGCTTCTGAGACAGGTCTCTCTACCTCAGGGTCCTTTCAACCATCTAAATAGAATCAATCGGAGATGGACTGCCTGGAGACTGAACGCTTGATGTTATCAAAGCATGGCTTCTCCGAGTCAGTCATTGATACCTTAATACAGACATGAAAGCCTGTCTCTAGGAAAATTGAACATAGATATGGTGTAAATATCTGATTGTTATGAATCCAAGGGTTACTCATGGAGTAAAGTCTGGATTCCCAGGATATTATCTTTTCTCCAAGATGTTTTTGAGAAAAGGGTTGTCAGCTAATTCCTTTAAAGGGGACAGATTTTTACTCTGTCTATTTTTTTGCACAAGCGTCTGGCAGGTATTCTAGACGTTCAGGCATTTGGTCAGGCTTTGGTTAGATCCAAGCCTGTGTTTAAAACTGTTGCTCCGCCATGGAGCTTAAACCTGATTCTTAAGGTTCTTCAAGAAGTTCCGTTTGAACCTTTTTTGTTCCATAGATATCATTCTTTATCTTGGAAAGTTCCTTTTGGGTAGCTAATTCCTCGACTCGTAGAGTCTCCAAGTTATCTGTGTTACAATGTGATTCTCCTTATCTGGTCCTTCGTACGGATAAGGTAGTCCTGCGTACCAACCTGGGTTTTTTCCTAAGGTGGTATCTAACAAGTACATCACTCAAGAGATAGTTGTTCCATGCTTGTATCCTAATCCTTCCTCAAAGAAGGAACGTCTATTACACAATATTGGACGTGGTTTGTGCTTTAAAGTTTTACTTACAAGCTACTACAGTTTTCATCAAACGTTCACCTTGTTTGTTGTCTATTCTGGACAGAGGAGAGGTCAAAAGACTTCAGCAGCCTCTCTGTCTTTTTGGTTAAAAAGCATAATTCATTTAGCTTATGAGACTGCTGGACAGCAGCCTCCTGAAGGGATTACAGCTCATTCTACTAGAGCTGTGGTTTTCACTTGGGCCTTTTTTAAATGTGGCTTCTGTTGAACAGATTTACAAGACGGAGTCTTGGTCTGCGCTTCATACTTTTCAAATTTAACAAATTTGATACCTTGCTTCTTCGGAGGCTATTTTTGGGAGAAAGGGTTTTTTACAGGCAGTGGTAACTTCCGTTTAAGTACCTGCCTTGTCCCTCCCATCATCCGTGTACTTTAGCTTTGGTATCGGTATTCCATAAGTAATGGATGATCCGTGGACTGGATACACTTAACAAGAGAAAACATAATTTATGCTTACCTGATAAATTTATTTCTCTTGTAGTGTATACAGTCCACGGCCCGCCCTGTCACTTTAAGGCAGGTAATTTTTTCATTTGAACTACAGTCACCACTGCACCCTATGGTTTTTCCTTTCTCTGCATGTTTTCGGTCGAATGACTGAATATGGCAGTTAGGGGAGGAGCTATATAGCAGCTTTGCTGTGGGTGGACTCTTGCAGCTTCCTGTTGGGAAGGAGAATATATTCTATAAGTAATGGATGATCCGTGGACTGGATACACTACAAGAGAAATAAATTTATCAGGTAAGCATAAATTATGTTTTTCTCTTGCAAGATGTATCGAGTCCACGGATTCATCCAATACTTGTGGGATATTCTCCTTCCCAACAGGAAGTGGCAAAGAGAGCACCCACAGCAGAGCTGTCTATATAGCTCCTCCCCTAAATCCACCCCCCCCAGTCATTCTCTTTGCCGGCTCTAAGCAATAAGGAAGGGTAAAGTGATTGTGGTGACAAAATGTTAGTTTTTATTTTCTTCAAGCAAGAGTTTGTTATTTTAAATGGTACCGGTGTGTACTATTTACTCTCAAACAGAAAAAAGATGAAGATTTCTGCCTGGAGGATGATGATCTTAGCATTTGTAACTAAGATCCACTGCTGTTCCCACAGATGCTGAGGAGTACAGGAAACTTCAGTTGAGGAACGGTTTGCATGCTATGCTGCACTGAGGTATGTCCAGTCATTTTTTTCTAGAAAGACTGTGATATTTCAAGAAAAGGCTGACAGTATCCCCATGAGGGGAAGGGTAAGCTGTAATCAGAGACTTATTGTAGTATTACAAGCTTGCATAAGGGCTAAGTTACTTTCTGGTTGACACTTATATAATAGAGCAAACGTTTTTATTGAATAATATGGTAAAACGTTTTTGGGACTTTTATTTAGAGGGTCCATTTGGCTGTTTTAAACACATGAGGTGTTACTTTAAGGCCCCACAGACATCGAGTCAGAGGTGGGTGGGGCCTAATTTTGTGCCTTAGATGCGCAGTTGTTTTTCATTACTGGACAGCAAGCTGCAACACAGGAGGGTCCTGACTCGATCTTGGGGCCAAAACGAAGCCTTATTCCCTCAGATTTAACCCCTAAGGGCAGGTGCTGTGGCAAGGTGCTGACTGTGTATTTTCCGTTTTTTTGACACTTGGCAATCCGGTTTTGTTTTTAAGGGGTTAATTTCCTCTTTTACTAGTGGGGCAACCTTACTACATATACTGTAAAAAATTCGAAGAGTTTGTTGCATTTTTAAGCAGTTTTGCAGAACGTGTACACCTTTTTTTCTCTTAAAGGCACAGTACTGTTTTTTTGAAATTGTTGTTTTTACATTGAATAAAGTGTTTTCCAAGCTTGCTTGTCTCATTACTAGCCTGTTAAACATTTCTGACATCAAGGAAGCTCCTTGTTCAATATGTTTAGAAGCCATTGTGGAACCCCCTCTTAGAATGTGTCCCACTTGTACTGATATGTCTATAAATTTTAAAGAGCATATTGTAGCACTTAAAAATGTAGCGCTAGAGGATTCTCAGACAGAAAGAAATGAGGTTATGCCATCTAGTTCTCCCCAAGTGTCACAACCAGTAACGCCCGCACAAGTGACGCCAAGTACCTCTAGTGCGTCTACTTCATTTACTTTACAAGACATGGCAGCAGTTATGAATTCTACCCTCACAGAGGTTTTATCTAAACTGCCTGGGTTGCAAGGGAAGTGTGATAGCTCTGGGTTAAGAACAAATGCTGAGCTTTCTGACTCTTTAGTAGCTATATCCGATATACCCTCTCAATGTTCTGAATTAGGGGTACGGGATTTGCTGTCTGAGGGAGAGATTTCTGATTCAGGAAAGACGCTCCCTCAGACAGACTCTGATATGACGGCCTTTAAATTCAAGCTAGAACACCTCCGCTTGTTGCTCAGGGAGGTATTGGCGACTCTGGATGATTGTGACCCTATTGTGGTTCCAGAGAAATTGTGTAAAATGGACAAATACTTAGAGGTTCCAGTTTACACTGATGTTTTTCCGGTCCTTAAGAGGATTGCGGATATTGTTTCTAAGGAGTGGGATAGACCAGGTATTCCGTTCGCCCCCCCCCCCCCCCTCCTACTTTTAAGAAAATGTTTCCCATATCTGACACCATGCGGGACTCGTGGCAGACGGTCCCTAAGGTGGAGGGAGCTATTTCTCTTGTAAGGTGTATCCAGTCCACGGATCATCCATTACTTGTGGGATATTCTCATTCCCAACAGGAAGTTGCAAGAGGACACCCACAGCAGAGCTGCTATATAGCTCCTCCCCTCACTACCATATCCAGTCATTCTCTTGCAACTCTCAACGCGCATGGAGGTAGTAAGAGGAAGTGGTGAAAAATAGTTAGTTTATTTACTTCAATCAAAAGTTTGTTATTTTAAATAGTACCGGAGTTGTGCTATTTTATCTCAGGCAGAGATAGAAGAAGAATCTGCCTGAGTTTTCTATGATCTTAGCAGGTTGTAACTAAGATCCATTGCTGTTCTCACATATGTCTGAGGAGAGAGGTAACTTCAGAGGGAGGATGGCGTGCAGTTTACTCTGCTATCAGGTATGTGCAGTTATATTTTTTTCTAGGATTGGAAATGCTAGAAAATGCTGCTGATTCCTGATAAATGTAAGTTAAGCCTGAATACAGTGATTTAATAACGACTGGTATCATGCTTACTCTCAGGGGTAATACCCTTATAGATATGCTATATAAAACGTTTGCTGGCATGTTTAATCGTTTTTTTATATATGCTTGGTGATAAAACTTTATTGGGGCCTAATTTTTTCCACATGGCTGGCTTTATTTTTGCCTAGAAACAGTTTCCTAAGGCTTTCCACTGTTGTAATATGAGTGGGAGGGGCCTATTTTAGCGCTTTTTTGCGCAGTTAAAATTACAGACTGAGACATCCAGTTTTCCTCAGAAGTTCCCTGAATGCTACAGGACATCTCTAAAGAGCCTAAAATCGTTTATTGGGGAAGGTAGGAGCCACAGTAGAGCTGTGGCAGTTTGCTGGGACTGTTAAAAAAGTCTGTCGTTTTTTTTGATCCGTTTTTTGAACTAAGGGGTTAATCATCCATTTGCAAGTGGGTGCAATGCTCTGTTAGCCTATTACATACACTGTAAAAATTTTGTTTGTGTAACTGCCTTTTTTCACTGTTTTTCAAATTTTGACAAAATTTGTTTCTCTTAAAGGCACAGTACCGTTTTTTATATTTGCTTGTTAACTTGAATTAAAGTGTTTTCCAAGCTTGCTAGTCTCATTGCTAGTCTGTATAAACATGTCTGACATAGAGGAAACTCCTTGTTCATTATGTTTAAAAGCCATGGTGGAACCCCCTCTTAGAATGTGTACCAATTGTACTGACTTCACTCTAAGCAATAAAGATCATATTCTGTCTTTAAAAAATTTATCACCAGAGGAATCTAGCGAGGGGGAAGTTATGCCGACTAACTCTCCCCACGTATCAGATCCTTTGACTCCCGCTCAAGGGACTCACGCTGAAATGGCACCAAGTACATCAAGGGCACCCATAGCGTTTACTTTACAAGACATGGTGGCAGTCATGGATAATACACTGTCAGCGGTATTAGCCAGACTACCTGAACTTAGAGGTAAGCGAGATAGCTCTGGGGTTAGACGAAATGGAGAGCATACTGACGCTTTAAGAACCATGTCTGATACTGCCTCAAAATATGCTGAAGCTGAGGAAGGAGAACTTCAGTCTGTGGGTGATGTTTCTGACTCAGGAAGAAGGGGCATAGCAGTAGCCCCTTATTTAGACAACATCCTGATACAGGCGTCAAACTTCCAAATTGCCAAGTCTCATACGGACGTAGTACTGGCATTTCTGAGGTCGCATGGGTGGAAAGTGAACGAGGAAAAGAGTTCTCTATCCCCACTCACTAGAGTTTCCTTTCTAGGGACTCTGATATATTCTGTAGAAATGAAATTTTACCTGATGGAGTCCAGGTTATCAAAGCTTCTAAATTCCTGCCGGGTTCTTCATTCCATTCCGCGCCCTTCGGTGGCTCATTGTATGGAAGTAATCGGCTTAATGGTAGCGGCAATGGACATAGTATCGTTTGCACGCTTACATCTCAGACTGCTGCAACTATGCATGCTCAGTCAGTGGAACAGGGACTACACAGATTTGTCCCCTCAACTGAATCTGGACCAAGAGACCAGGGATTCTCTTCTCTGGTGGCTATCTCGGGTCCATCTGTCCAAAGGTATGACCTTTCGCAGGCCAGATTGGACAATTGTAACAACAGATGCCAGCCTTCTAGGTTGGGGTGCAGTCTGGAACTCCCTGAAGGCTCAGGGATCGTGGACTCAGGAGGAGTCTCTCCTTCCAATAAATATTCTGGAACTAAGAGCGATATTCAATGCTCTTCAGGCTTGGCCTCAGCTAGCAACTCTGAGGTACATCAGATTTCAGTCGGACAACATCACGACTGTGGCTTACATCAACCATCAAGGGGGAACAAGAAGTTCCCAAGCGATGTTAGAAGTCTCAAAGATAATTCGCTGGGCAGAGATTCACTCCTGCCACCTATCAGCTATCCATATCCCAGGTGTAGAGAACTGGGAGGCGGATTTTTTAAGTCGACAGACTTTTCATCCGGGGGAGTGGGAACTCCATCCAGAGGTGTTTGCACAAGTGATTCATCGCTGGGGCAAACCAGAACTGGATCTCATGGCGTCTCGGCAGAACGCCAAGCTTCCTTGTTACGGATCCAGGTCCAGGGACCCCAGGGCGACGCTGATAGATGCCCTAGCAGCGCCATGGTCTTTCAATCTGGCTTATGTGTTTCCACCGTTTCCTCTGCTCCCTCGGCTGATTGCCAAGATCAAGCAGGAGAGAGCATCAGTGATTCTGATAGCACCTGCGTGGCCACGCAGGACCTGGTATGCAGATCTAGTGGACATGTCATCCTTTCCACCATGGACTCTGCCTCTGAGACAGGACCTTCTACTTCAGGGTCCTTTCCTCCATCCAAATCTAATTTCTCTGAGACTGACTGCATGGAGATTGTACGCTTGATTTTATCAAAGCGTGGCTTCTCCGAGTCAGTCATTGATACCTTAATACAGGCACGAAAGCCTGTCACCAGGAAAATTTACCATAAGATATGGCGTAAATATCTTTATTGGTGTGAATCCAAGGGTTGCTCATGGAGTAAGGTCAGGATTCCCAGGATATTATCTTTTCTCTAAGAAGGCTTGGAAAAAGGTTTGTCAGCTAGTTCCTTAAAGGGACAGATTTCTGCTCTGTCTATTCTTTTGCACAAGCGTCTGGCAGATGTTCCAGACGTTCAGGCGTTTTGTCAGGCTTTAGTCAGAATCAAGCCTGTGTTTAAACCTGTTGCTCCACCATGGAGCTTAAATTTGGTTCTTCAGGTTCTTCAAGGAGTTCCGTTTGAACCTCTTCATTCCATAGATATCAAACTTTTATCTTGGAAAGTCCTTTTTTTGGTAGCTATTTCCTCGGCTCGTAGAGTCTCCAAGTTATCTGCCTTACAATGTGATTCTCCTTATCTGATTTTTCATTCTGATAAGGTAGTCCTGCGTACCAAACCTGGGTTTTTACCTAAGGTGGTATCTAACAAGAATATCAATCAAGAGATTGTTGTTCCATCCTTGTGTCCTAATCCTTCTTCGAAGAAGGAACGTCTATTACACAATCTGGACGTGGTTCGTGCTTTAAAGTTTTACTTACAAGCTACTAAAGATTTTCGTCAAACATCTGCTTTGTTTATTGTCTACTCTGGACAGAGGAGAGGTCAAAAGGCTGCGGCAACCTCTCTTTCTTTTTGGCTAAGAAGCATAATACGCTTAGCCTATGAGACTGCTGGACAGCAGCCTCCTGAAAGGATTACAGCTCATTCCACTAGAGCTGTGGCTTCCACTTGGGCCTTTAAAAATGAGGCTTCTGTTGAACAGATTTGCAAGGCGGCGACTTGGTCTTCGCTTCATACTTTTTCAAAGTTTTACAAATTTGATACTTTTGCTTCTTCGGAGGCTATTTTTGGGAGAAAGGTTTTACAGGCAGTGGTACCTTCCGTTTAAGTACCTGCCTTGTCCCTCCCTTCATCCGTGTACTTTAGCTTTGGTATTGGTATCCCACAAGTAATGGATGATCCGTGGACTGGATACACCTTACAAGAGAAAACTCAATTTATGCTTACCTGATAAATTTATTTCTCTTGTGGTGTATCCAGTCTACGGACTGTCCTGTCATTTTAAGGCAGGTAATTTTAAATTTAAACTACAGTCACCACTGCACCCTATGGTTTCTCCTTTCTCTGCTTGTTTTCGGTCGAATGACTGGATATGGTAGTGAGGGGAGGAGCTATATAGCAGCTCTGCTGTGGGTGTCCTCTTGCAACTTCCTGTTGGAAATGAGAATATCCCACAAGTAATGGATGATCCATGGACTGGATATACCACAAGAGAAATAAATTTATCAGGTAAGCATAAATTGTGTTTTCTACACTAGCTAAGCGTACAACTATACCTATTGAAGACAGTTGTGCTTTCAAAGATCCTATGGATAAAAAATTAGAGGGTCTCCTAAAGAAAATTTTTGTTCATCAAGGTTTTCTTCTCCAACCTATTGCATGCATTGTTCCTGTAACTACTGCAGCTGCTTTTTGGTTCGAGGCTCTGGAAGAGGCTCTTCAGGGGAGACCCCATTAGATGATATTCTGGATAGAATTAAGGCTCTTAATCTGGCTAATTCTTTCATTACAGATGCCGCTTTTCAACTGGCTAAATTAGCGGCAAAGAATTCAGGTTTTGCCATTTTAGCGCGTAGAGCATTATGGCTTAAGTCCTGGTCAGCTGATGTGTCATCAAAATCAAAGCTTTTGACCATCCCTTTCAAAGGAAAGACCCTATTCGGGCCTGAACTGAAGGAAATTATTACAGACATCACTGGAGGGAAAGGCCATACCCTCCCTCAGGATAAAACAAATAAGATAAGGACCAAACAGAATAATTTTCGTTCTTTTCGAAACTTCAAGAGTGGTCCTACTTCAGCTTCCCCTGCTGCAAAGCAAGAGGGGAATTTTGCTCAATCCAAGTCAGTCTGGAGACCTAACCAGGCTTGGAACAAGGGTAAACAGGCCAAGAAGCCTGCAGCTGCCTCCAAGACATCATGAAGGGGTAGCCCCCCGATCCGGGACCTAATCTAGTAGGGGGGCAGACTCTCTCTCTCTCTTCGCTCAGGCTTGGGCAAGAGATGTTCACGATTCCTGGGCTTTAGAAATTGTTTCCCAGGGATATCTTCTGGACTTCAAAGATTCCCCCCCAAGGGGGAGATTTCACATTTCTCAATTGTCTGCAAACCAGACAAAAAGAGAGGCGTTTTTACGCTGTGTAGAAGACCTACATACCATGGGAGTGATTCACCCAGTTCCAAGAGCGGAACAGGGGCAAGAGTTTTACTCCAACTGTTTGTGGTTCCCAAATAAGAAGGAACTTTCAGACCAATCTTGGATCTCAAGATCCTAAACAAATTCCTCAGAGTCCCATCTTAGAAGATGGAGACTATTCGGACTATTCTGCCACTGATCCAGGAGGGTCAATATATACCACCGTGGACTTAAAGGATGCGTATCTGCACATCCCTATTCACAGAGATCATCACCGATTTCTCAGGTTCGCCTTTCTGGACAGACATTACCAGTTCGTGGCCCTTCCCTTCGGGTTGGCCACGGCTCCCAGAATTTTCACAAAAGTGGTAGGGTCCCTTCTGGCGGTTCTAAGACCGCGGGGCATAGCAGTGGCGCCTTATCTAGACGACATCTTAATTCAAGCATCAACTTTCCAACTAGCCAAGTCTCACACGGACATCGTGTTGGCTTTTCTGAGATCTCATGGGTGGAAGGTGAACATAAAAAAGAGTTCTCTCTTCCCTCTCACAAGAGTTTTCTTCCTAGGAACTCTGATAGACTCGGTAGAAATTAAAATATTTCTGACGGAGGTCAGGAAATTAAAACTTGTAACTACCTGCCGGCCGAGCTCTTCATTCCATTCCTCGGCCGTCAGTGGCTCAGTGTATGGAGGTAATCGGACTAATGGTAGCGGCAATGGACATAGTTCCGTTTGCTCGCCTACACCTCAGACCACTGCAACTATGCATGCTCGAACAGTGGAATGGGGATTATGCAGATTTATCTCCTCAGATAGATCTGGATCAGGAGACCAGAGATTCTCTTCTCTGGTGGTTGTCACAGGTTCACCTGTCTCGGGGAATGTGTTTCCGGAGACCAGAGTGGGTCATAGTTACGACAGATGCCAGCCTACTGGGCTGGGGTGCAGTCTGGAACTCCCTGAAAGCACAGGGATTATGGTCTCAGGAGGAGTTCTCTAGCGATGATAGAGGTTTCCAAAATAATCCGATGGGCAGAGACTCACTCTTGCCATCTTTCAGCAATCCATATCCCAGGGGTAGAGAACTGGGAGGCGGATTTCCTAAGTCGTCAGACTTTTCATCCGGGGGAGTGGGAGCTCCATCCGGAGGTGTTTGCCCAACTGATTCAGCTATGGGGCACACCAGAATTGGATCTGATGCCGTCTCGTCAGAACGCCAAAGCTTCCTTGTTACGGGTCCAGGACAAGGGATCCCAAGGCAGTGCTGATAGATGCTCTAGCAGTGCCCTGGTCCTTCAACCTGGCCTATGTGTTTCCGCCATTCTCTCTCCTTTCTCGTCTGATTGCCAGAATCAAGCAGGAGAGAGCTTCAGTGATTTTGATAGCACCTGCGTGGCCACGCAGGACTTGGTATGCAGTCCTGGTGGACATGTCATCCGTCCCACCATGGACTCTGCCGCTGAGGCAGGACCTACTGATTCAAGGTCCATTCAAGCATCCAAACCTATTTTCTCTGCGTCTGACTGCTTGGAGATTGAATGCTTGATTTTAGCAAAGCAGGGTTTCTCTGAATCGGTCATTGATACCTTGATTCAGGCTCGAAAGCCTGTCACCAGAAAAATCTATCATAAGATATGGCGTAAATATCTTTACTGGTGTGATTCCAAGGGTTACTCATGGAGTAAGATCAGGATTCCTAGGCTATTATCCTTTCTCCAAGAAGGATTGGAGAAGGGATTATCAGCTAGTTCCTTAAAGGGACAAATATCTGCTTTGTCTGTCCTTTTACACAAGCCGTCTGGCGGATGTTCCAGACGTTCAGGCGTTTTGTCAGGCTTTAGTTAGAATCAAGCCTGTGTTTAAACCTGTTGCTCCGCCATGGAGTTTAAATTTAGTTCTTAAAGTTCTTCAAGGGGTTCCGTTTGAACCTATGCATTCCATAGATATTAAGCTCTTATCTTGGAAAGTCTTGTTTTTAGTAGCTATCTCTTCGGCTCAAAGAGTTTCTGAGTTATCTGCTTTACAGTGTGACTCACCTTATCTTGTTTTCCATGCTGATAAGGTGGTTTTGCGTACCAAACCTGGATTTCTTCCTAAGGTTGTTTCTAATAGGAATATCAATCAGGAAATTGCTGTTCCTTCTCTGTGTCCTAATCCTTCTTCCAAGAAGGAACGTTTGTTGCACAACCTAGATGTGGTTCGTGCTTTAAAGTTCTACTTACAAGCAACTAAAGATTTCTGTCAAACATCTTCATTGTTTGTTGTCTATTCTGGAAAGCAGAGAGGTCAAAAGGCTACGGCAACCTCTCTTTCTTTTTGGCTGAAGAGCATCATCCGTTTGACTTATGAGACTGCTGGCCAGCATCCTCCTGAAAGGATTACTGCTCACTCTACTAGAGCGGTGGCTTCCACATGGGCTTTTAAAAATGAGGCTTCTGTTGAACAGGTTTGTAAGGCGGCGACTTGGTCTTCTCTTCATACTTTTTCCAAATTTGATACTTTTGCTTCTTCGGAGGCTATTTTTGGGAGAAAGGTTCTGCAAGCAGTGGTGCCTTCAGTTTAGGTACCTGTCGTGTCCCTCCCTTCATCCGTGTCCTAAAGCTTTGGTATTGGTATCCCACAAGTATTGGATGAATCCGTGGACTCGATACATCTTGCAAGAAAAAACAAAATTTATGCTTACCTGATAAATTTCTTTCTGTTGCAATGTATCGAGTCCACGGCCCGCCCTGTCTATTTAAGACAGGTAGTATATTTTATTAAAACTTCAGTCACCTCTGCACCCTATAGTTTCTCCTTTTTCTTCCTAGCCTTCGGTCGAATGACGGGGGGGGTGGAGTTAGGGGAGGAGCTATATAGACAGCTCTGCTGTGGGTGCTCTCTTTGCCACTTCCTGTTGGGAAGGAGAATATCCCACAAGTATTGGATGAATCCGTGGACTCGATACATCGCAAGAGAGAGAAATTTATCAGGTAAGCATGAATTTTGTTTTTTTCTTTTGTGATTCAGGTAGAGCATGCTATTTTAAGCAACTTTCTAATTTACTCCTATTATCAATTTTTCTTCGTTCTCTTGCTATCTTTATTTGAAAAAGAAGACATCTAAGCTTTTTTTGTTCAGAACTCTGGACAGCACTTTTTTATTGGTGGATGAATTTATCCACCAATCAGCAAGGACAACCCAGGTTCACCAAAAATGGGCTGGCATCTAAACTTACATTCTTGCATTTCAAATAAGATAAAGTGATAGTTTATGTTAGAAAGCCCAAATTTTTTTGTTTTATATGGAGGATCAGTCACTAATGGTGAGATTTTGTCTATATGCTTAGTACAAATACATATTTTATAAAAAGGAAGGATTTTTTTAAATTTAACTGTGTTTTTATATTTCTAATTAATTTTCTCAGACTTCATGCTTTGACACAAAGTAAAACAAGTAATGTTTGCAAATGAACCATTTAGTGATGCACCGAAATGGAAATTCTGGACCGAAACCGAATCCGAAAATCCAGGATGCACTTGGCCGAAAACCGAAACTGATACCGAAAATGTATTTTTTCAAATTCATTTTATTTAGGTTTTTTTTTTGCATAATTTGAGCCAATAAAAAAAGCCCACACTTTTATTGAAAGTAACACACTAAAATTGGACAAAAATATCTTAAAACAATAATATGCTACTCAATAATTTTACCAAGAAAAAAAAAAAACAGGCAAAAAATGCCATTTTCGGCCAAAATGTTTCTCCGACCAAAATTTTGGTGCATCCCTACTTAAAACAATTATAAATATCAATATACTGTATTATTCTTCATTTAGTTCTATGTAACAGAATCATATTTAACACTTTTTTTTTTACCAATTATCCAAATAAAGTATAGTCCTAGAAAACTCATTATATGCAGAACAGTAAGTCAAGTAATAACCTTAAACAGCAGCTCTAGGCTAGCATCAAATTTGAAACGTGCTACACAATAATTTTACTGAAAATAACAGGCAAAAAAAACGAAATAGCCAAAAATGCCATTTTCGGACGAAACTTTCTGCAGCCGAAATTTTGGTGCATCCCTAGAACCATTGCTTCGTAAAAATAATTTTTGGGTGGAAGATAATGTTTCCCGATATTTTCAGTTCGGGCAATAAAAGTAAATTCTGTTATTTTTCTATATGCTCATATTTATGTGAATTATATTTTTGTGGTTCTTGACTTTGAATCTTTTCAGGTTATAATTCTGCTTCAGGAGTTTATTTGTTTATAACTCTCATTTGGTTTGATTTTCCACAAATAGGACCCGTACAATAATGTTATTAGGACAGTAATTGAAGGAATGGCGGCTGTGTTTGGAGGTACTCAGTCGTTGCACACAAACTCTTTTGATGAGGCCTTAGGGTTACCTACTGTGAAGAGTGCCCGCATTGCACGGAACACCCAGATTATAATCCAAGAGGAGTCTGGTATTCCCAAGGTTGCGGATCCATGGGGTGGTTCCTACATGATGGAGTGTCTGACTGAAGATGTCTATCAAGCTGCTCTAAAGGTTTGTTTATAACCCAATGTAATATAAAATCTCAGTTTATCAGTTTTAATCTGTGTTTTTATGGTGTGTTGGGTTAGTTTTAGTTACTGTGATACAGATGTTGGAGAACATAAATACTTGACCGCTAAGAAGTGGTGGAGTGGGAGTAAATATCACCTTTGAGATTGTACATTGGTCTACTTCTTCCTCTAGGTTAGGACTGAACAGATACCAGGCACCATGTCTCCATGGCAACTGGAAATTGTTACTTGTCATGCTATAATATCTAAATATTTTCTATTTTATTTGATGGAGCCCGTTCACTAAAGAATAGAGAAGAATGTCAACTTTAATATCTCCATAGAATTACACAGAAACTGGAGAGACTATTTGTGATTCTTCCTTAGTGATACTTGCTTAATGTCTGGATGGTTTAAAAAACTGACCTGTTTATGAGTATAAAAGATTCAATTTGCAAATTGAGCCACATAAAAGTTTTAAAAATTATAAATAAAGTGTTTGGAAGATAAAACCATAATTTTACCAACCCATGTGTTAAATACTGAATAGCTGCTAGAAAGACTGTACCTGCCAAATTTGGGTTATATGTTAAAGCGACATGGAATGTTGTAATTACAAAAATATTCTTGACAAATCCAATCTGAATTTGTTAGACAGTGTGTATGGGCAAAAATGTAGCGTCGGAATTAGTGCAACACATAAATATCTGCAAAGCCACACTTTTCAATTGAAAAAATTAAAAAAATTAAGCTTGCATTGTTTTTCAGTATCTTATTAACTTTGCTGAGACAAATTAGGGACAGATATGTAGCAGGGTTAGGTTTCTGAAGATTCTGTGTGTGCTTCCAATTTTCAGAATTGGAGAAACCCACTATTTCGGAGTTAAATTACATGAAAAGGGCCAAAATAAATAATAGAAGTTTATTGCAAAGTCTTTTTCTACTACATATAATTAAACATCATCTTTTGCAATCTCAAAGTGTTCTCTGTCTCTTTTGACATCAGTATTTGAATATTTATTTCTCCAACATTGGTCTGTCCGGTCCACGGCGTCATCCTTACTTGTGGGATATTCTCTTCCCCAACAGGAAATGGCAAAGAGTCCCAGCAAAGCTGGCCATATAGTCCCTCCTAGGCTCCGCCCACCCCAGTCATTCTCTTTGCCGTTGCACAGGCAACATCTCCACGGAGATGGTTAAGAGTTTTTTGGTGTTTAAATGTAGTTTTATTCTTCTATCAAGTGTTTGTTATTTTAAAATAGTGCTGGTATGTACTATTTACTCTGAAACAGAAAAGGATGAAGATTTCTGTTTGTAAGAGGAAGATGATTTTAGCAGACAGTAACTAAAATCGATTGCTGTTTCCACATAGGACTGTTGAGATGAAGTAACTTCAGTTGGGGGAAACAGTTAGCAGACTTTTCTGCTTAAGGTATGACTAGCCATATTTCTAACAAGACCATGTAATGCTGGAAGGCTGTCATTTCCCCTCATGGGGACCGGTAAGCCATTTTCTTAGTCAAACATAAAAGAATAAAGGGCTTAAAAAAGGGCTAAAAAACTGGTAGACATTTTTATGGGCTAAAACGATTGCTTTATTGGGGCATATTATGCAGATTCTAGCTAACAATTGACATTATAATCTTGGGGAACGTTTAAAAAAACGGCAGGCACTGTGTTGGACACCTTTTTTAGTCTGGGGACCTTTCTAGTTATAGACTGAGCCTCATTTTCGCGCCATTACTGCGCAGTTGTTTTTGGAAAGCAAGGCATGCAGATTCATGTGTGAGGATCTAAGAATCACTAAAAAAGCTTCTAGAAGGCGTCATTTGGTATTGTATTCCCCTCTGGGCTTGGTTGGGTCTCAGCAAAGCATATAGCTGGGACTGTATAGGGGTAAAATTTAAAAACGGCTCCGGTTCCGTTATTTTAAGGGTTAAAGCTCTGAAATTTTGGTAATTTTTGAACAATTCCTTCATACTTTTTCACATATTCAGTAATAAAGTGTTTTCTGTTTGAAATTTAAAGAGACAGTAACGGTTTTATTTTAAAACGTTTTTTGTGCTTTGTTGACAAGTTTAAGCCTGTTTAACATGTCTGTACCTTCAGATAAGCTATGTTCTATATGTATGAAAGCCAATGTGTCTCCCCATTTAAATTTATGTGATAATTGTGCCATAGCGTCCAAACAAAGTAAGGACATTAATGCTACAGATAATGATATTGCCCAAGATGATTCCTCAAATGAGGGGAGTAAACATGATACTACATCATCCCCTACTGTGTCTACACCAGTTTTGCCCACACAGGAGGCCCCTAGTACATCTAGTGCGCCAATACTTATTTACCATGCAACAATTAACGGCTGTAATGGATAACTCCATAGCAAATCTTTTATCCAAAATGCCTACTTATCAGAGAAAGCGCGATTGCTCTGTTTTAAACACTGAGGAGCAAGAGGGCGCTGATGATAATTGTTCTGACATACCCTCACACCAATCTGGAGGGGCCATGAGGGAGGTTTTGTCTGATGGAGAAATTTCAGATTCAGGAAAAATTTCTCAGCAGGCTGAACCTGATGTTGTGACATTTAAATTTAAATTAGAACATCTCCGCGCACTGCTTAAAGAGGTGTTATCTACTCTGGATGATTGCGACAACTTGGTCATTCCAGAGAAATTATGTAAGATGGACAAGTTCCTAGAGGTTCCGGTGCCCCCCGACGCTTTTCCTATACCCAAGCGGGTGGCGGACATAGTAAATAAAGAGTGGGAGAAGCCCGGCAAACCTTTTGTTCCCCCCCCTATATTTAAGAAATTATTTCCTATAGTCAACCCCAGAAAGGACTTATGGCAGACAGTCCCCAAGGTCGAGGGGGCGGTTTCTACTCTAAACAAACGCACTACTATTCCTATCGAAAATAGTTGTGCTTTCAAAGATCCTATGGATAAAAAATTAGAGGGTTTGCTTAAAAAGATTTTTGTACAGCAAGGTTACCTTCTACAACCAATTTCATGCATTGTTCCTGTCACTACGGCTGCGTGTTTCTGGTTCGAGGAACTAGAAAAGTCGCTCAGTAGAGAATCTTCATATGAGGAGGTTATGGACAGAGTTCACGCACTTAAATTGGCTAACTCTTTTGTTTTAGATGCCGCTTTGCAATTAGCTAGATTAGCGGCGAAAAATTCAGGGTTTGCTATCGTGGCGCGCAGAGCGCTTTGGCTAAAGTCTTGGTCAGCGGATGTGTCTTCCAAGACAAAACTGCTTAACATCCCTTTCAAAGGTAAAACATTATTTGGACCAGATTTGAAAGAGATTATTTCAGACATCACTGGGGGAAAGGGCCACGCCCTTCCACAGGATAGGTCTTTTAAGGCTAAAAATAAGCCTAATTTTCGTCCCTTTCGCAGAAACGGACCAGCCTCTAATTCTGCATCCTCTAAGCAAGAGGGTAATGCCTCACAGCCCAAACCAGCCTGGAAACCAATGCAAGGCTGGAACAAGGGTAAGCAGGCCAAGAAGCCTACCACTGCTACCAAAACAGCATGAAGGGATAGCCCCCGATCCGGGACCGGATCTAGTGGGGGGCAGACTCTCTCTCTTTGCTCAGGCTTGGGCAAGAGATGTTCAGGATCCTTGGGCGCTAGAAATAGTTTCTCAAGGTTATCTCCTGGAATTCAAGGAACTACCCCCAAGGGGAAGGTTCCACAGGTCTCACTTATCCTCAAACCAAATAAAGAGACAGGCATTCTTACATTGTGTAGAAGACCTGTTAAAGATGGGAGTGATACATCCAGTTCCAATAAGAGAACAAGGAATGGGATTTTATTCCAATCTGTTCGTAGTTCCCAAAAAAGAGGGAACATTCAGACCAATTTTGGATTTGAAGATCCTAAACAAATTTCTCAGGGTACCATCGTTCAAAATGGAAACCATTCGAACGATCCTACCCACCATCCAGG
Organism: Bombina bombina; assembly: GCF_027579735.1. Lineage (NCBI taxonomy): Eukaryota > Metazoa > Chordata > Amphibia > Anura > Bombinatoridae > Bombina > Bombina bombina. Next base: position 109,178,366 of record NC_069502.1, read on the forward strand.
AAAGTCAATTTATGACTACCGTGGATTTAAAGGATGCGTACCTACATATTCCTATCCACAAGGAACATCATTAGTTCCTAAGGTTCGCTTTTCTGGACAAGCATTACCAGTTTGTGGCACTTCCATTCGGATTAGCCACTGCTCCAAGGATTTTCACAAAGGTACTAGGGTCCCTTCTAGCGGTTCTAAGACCACGGGACATTGCAGTAGTACCTTACTTGGACGACATCCTAATACAAGCGTCGTCCCTGTCAAAAGCAAAGGCTCATACGGACGTCGTCCTAGCCTTTCTCAGATCTCACGGATGGAAGGTGAACAAAGAAAAAAGTTCTCTGTCCCCGTCGACAAGAGTTCCCTTCCTGGGAACAATAATAGATTCCTTAGAAATGAGGATTTTTCTGACAGAGGTCGGAAAATCAAAACTTCTAAGCTCTTGTCAAGTACTTCATTCTGTTCCTCGTCCTTCCATAGCGCAGTGCATGGAAGTAATAGGATTGATGGTTGCAACAATGGACATAGTTCCTTTTGCACGAATTCATCTAAGACCATTACAACTGTGCATGCTCAAACAGTGGAATGGGGATTATACAGACTTGTCTCCGATGATTCAAGTAGATCAAAGGACCAGAGATTCACTCCGTTGGTGGCTGACCCTGGACAATCTGTCCCAGGGAATGAGCTTCCGCAGACCAGAGTGGGTCATTGTCACGACCGACGCCAGTCTAGTGGGCTGGGGCGCGGTCTGGGAATCCCTGAAAGCTCAGGGTCTATGGTCTCGGGAAGAATCTCTTCTCCCGATAAACATTCTGGAACTGAGAGCGATATTCAATGCTCTCAGAGCTTGGCCTCAACTAGCAAAGGCCAAATTCATAAGGTTCCAATCAGACAACATGACGACCGTTGCATATATCAATCATCAGGGGGGAACAAGGAGTTCCCTGGCGATGAAAGAAGTGACCAAAATAATTCAATGGGCGGAGGATCACTCCTGCCACTTGTCTGCGATCCACATCCCAGGAGTGGAAAATTGGGAAGCGGATTTTCTGAGTCGTCAGACATTCCATCCGGGGGAGTGGGAACTCCATCCGGAAATCTTTGCCCGAATAACTCAATTATGGGGCATTCCAGACATGGATCTGATGGCGTCTCGTCAGAACTTCAAGGTCCCTTGCTACGGGTCCAGATCCAGGGATCCCAAGGCGACCCTAGTAGATGCACTAGTAGCACCTTGGACCTTCAACCTAGCTTATGTATTCCCACCGTTTCCTCTCATTCCCAGGCTGGTAGCCAGGATCAATCAGGAGAGGGCCTCGGTGATCTTGATAGCTCCTGCGTGGCCACGCAGGACTTGGTATGCAGACCTGGTGAATATGTCATCGGCTCCACCATGGAAGCTACCTTTGAGACAGGACCTTCTTGTTCAGGGTCCATTCGAACATCCGAATCTGGTTTCCCTCCAACTGACGGCTTGGAGATTGAACGCTTGATTTTATCAAAGCGTGGGTTTTCAGATTCTGTAATAGATACTCTGATTCAGGCTAGAAAGCCTGTAACTAGAAAAATTTACCATAAAATATGGAAAAAATATATCTGTTGGTGTGAATCCAAGGGATTCCCATGGAACAAGGTAAAAATTCCTAAGATTCTCTCCTTTCTACTAGAAGGTTTGGAGAAAGGATTATCTGCAAGTTCTCTAAGGGGACAGATCTCTGCTTTATCTGTCTTACTACACAAAAGACTGGCAGCTGTGCCAGATGTTCAAGCATTTGTTCAGGCTCTGGTTAGGATCAAGCCTGTTTACAGACCTTTGACTCCTCCCTGGAGTCTAAATCTAGTTCTTTCAGTTCTTCAAGGGGTTCCGTTTGAACCTTTACATTCCATAGATATTAAGTTACTATCTTGGAAAGTTTTGTTTTTAGTTGCAATTTCTTCTGCTAGAAGAGTTTCAGAGTTATCTGCTCTGCAGTGTTCTCCGCCCTATCTGGTGTTCCATACAGATAAGGTGGTTTTGCGTACTAAGCCTGGTTTTCTTCCGAAAGTTGTTTCTAACAAAAATATTAACCAGGAGATAGTTGTACCTTCTTTGTGTCCGAATCCAGTTTCAAAGAAGGAACGTTTGTTACACAATTTGGACGTAGTCCGTGCTCTAAAATTCTATTTAGAGGCTACTAAAGATTTCAGACAAACATCTTCCTTGTTTGTTGTTTATTCTGGTAAAAGGAGAGGTCAAAAAGCGACTTCTACCTCTCTTTCTTTTTGGCTTAAAAGCATTATCCGATTGGCTTATGAGACTGCCGGACGGCAGCCTCCTGAAAGAATCACAGCTCACTCCACTAGGGCTGTGGCTTCCACATGGGCCTTCAAGAACGAGGCTTCTGTTGACCAGATATGTAAGGCAGCGACTTGGTCTTCACTGCACACTTTTGCCAAATTTTACAAATTTAATACTTTTGCTTCTTCGGAGGCTATTTTTGGGAGAAAGGTTTTGCAAGCCGTGGTGCCTTCCATTTAGGTGACCTGATTTGCTCCCTCCCTTCATCCGTGTCCTAAAGCTTTGGTATTGGTTCCCACAAGTAAGGATGACGCCGTGGACCGGACACACCAATGTTGGAGAAAACAGAATTTATGCTTACCTGATAAATTTCTTTCTCCAACGGTGTGTCCGGTCCACGGCCCGCCCTGTTTTTTTAATCAGGTCTGATGAATTATTTTCTCTAACTACAGTCACCACGGTACCATATGGTTTCTCCTATATATATTTCCTCCTGTCCGTCGGTCGAATGACTGGGGTGGGCGGAGCCTAGGAGGGACTATATGGCCAGCTTTGCTGGGACTCTTTGCCATTTCCTGTTGGGGAAGAGAATATCCCACAAGTAAGGATGACGCCGTGGACCGGACACACCGTTGGAGAAAGTAATTTATCAGGTAAGCATAAATTCTGTTTTTTCTGTAAGAAATAAAGGGATCAACCATTATCCCAGATTTTGTCCAATTTAAGATAAGGAACCATAATCCGCAGCATTATAGTGTTTTCTACATCTCTTATTGCTTAGATGATTAAAGAAGTAGAGGATATGGGCGGCATGGCCAGAGCTGTCGCTGAGGGCATCCCCAAACTCCGTATTGAGGAGTGTGCAGCAAGGAGACAAGCCAGGATCGATTCAGGTGAGTGCTGAAAGAGCAAAGGTTCTCCAAAGCAAAGAACCCTTGAGAATGGTACTAGGTATTCATATGTTTTTTATATATTTGAGTGCTTTATGCCCCCTTTATTCAACCCCTTACCAATGCTCTTCCTAAACTTCTATTTCTCTTGTAAGGTGTATCCAGTCCACGGATCATCCATTACTTGTGGGATATTCTCATTCCCAACAGGAAGTTGCAAGAGGACACCCACAGCAGAGCTGTTATATAGCTCCTCCCCTCACTACCATATCCAGTCATTCTCTTGCAAATCTCAACAAGCATGGAGGTAGTAAGAGAGAGTGGTGAAATAAAGTTAGTTTTTTTTCTTCAATCAAAAGTTTGTTATTTTTAAATAGTACCGGAGTTGTGCTATTTTATCCCAGGCAGTAAATAGAAGAAGAATCTGCCTGAGGTTTCTATGATCTTAGCAGGTTGTAACTAAGATCCATTGCTGTTCTCACATATGTCTGAGGAGAGAGGTAACTTCAGCGGGAGAATGGCATGCAGGTTACTCTGCTATAAGGTATGTGCAGTTACAATTTTTTCTAGAAATGGAAAATGATAGAAAATGCTGCTGATACCGGATTAATGTAAGTTAAGCCTGAATACAGTGATTTAATAGCGACTGGTATCATGCTTACTCTCAGGGGTAATACCCTTTTAAAATTGCAATATAAAACGTTTGCTGGCATGTTTAATCGTTTTTATATATGCTTTGGTGATAAAACTTTATTGGGGCCTAGTTTTTTCCACATGGCTGGCTTAAATTTTGCCTAGAAACAGTTTCCTGAGGCTTTCCACTGTTGTAGTATGAGTGGGAGGGGCCTATTTTAGCGCTTTTTTGCGCAGTTAAAATTACAGACTGAGATATCCAGCTTCCCTCAGAAGGTCCCTGAATGCTATAGGACATCTCTGAAGGGCTCAAAGGCTTTCCAAAATCGTTTATTGGGGAAGGTAGGGCCACAGCAGGCTGTGGCAGTTTGTTGTGACTGTTAAAAAACGTCTATAACGTTTTTTTGATCCGTTTTTTGAACTAAAGGGTTAATCATCCATTTGCAAGTGGGTGCAATGCTCTGTTAACTTATTACATACACTGTAAAAATTTCGTTTAATTTACTGCCTTTTTTCACTGTTTTTCAAATTTTGACAAAATTTGTTTCTCTTAAAGGCACAGTACTGTTTATTATATTTGCTTGTTAACTTGATTCAAAGTGTTTTCCAAGCTTGCTAGTCTCATTGCTAGTCTGTATAAACATGTCTGACATAGAGGAAACTCCTTGTTCATTATGTTTAAAAGCCATGGTGGAACCCCCTCTTAGAATGTGTACCAAATGTACTGATTTCACTTTAAGCAATAAAGATCATATTATGTCTTTAAAAAATTTATCACCAGAGGAATCTGACGAGGGGGAAGTTATGCCGACTAACTCTCCCCACGTGTCAGATCCTTTGACTCCCGCTCAAGGGACTCACGCTCAAATGGTGCCAAGTACATCCAGGGCGCCCATAGCGTTTACTTTACAAGACATGGCGGCAGTCATGGATAATACACTGTTAGCAGTATTAGCCAGACTACCTGAATTTAGAGGTAAGCGAGATAGCTCTGGGGTTAGACGAAATGCAGAGCATACTGACGCTTTAAGAACCATGTCTGATACTGCCTCACAATATGCAGAAGCTGAGGAAGGAGAGCTTCAGTCTGTGGGTGATGTTTCTGACTCAGGAAAGATACCTGATTCTGATATTTCTACATTTAAATTTAAGCTTGAACACCTCCGCGTGTTGCTCAGGGAGGTTTTAGCTGCTCTGAATGACTGTGATACAATTGCAGTGCCAGAGAAATTGTGTAGACTGGATAAATACTATGCAGTGCCGGTGTGTACTGATGTTTTTCCAATACCTAAAAGGTTTACATAAATTATTAATAAGGAATGGGATAGACCAGGTGTGCCGTTCTCTCCCCCTCCTATTTTTAGAAAAATGTTTCCTATAGACGCCACCACACGGGACTTATGGCAGACAGTCCCTAAGGTGGAGGGAGCAGTTTCTACTCTAGCAAAGCGTACTACTATCCCTGTCGAGGACAGTTGTGCTTTTTTAGATCCAATGGATAAAAAATTAGAAGGTTACCTTAAGAAAATATTTATTCAACAAGGTTTTATCCTACAGCCCCTTGCATGCATTGCTCCTGTCACTGCTGCTGCGGCGTTCTGGTTTGAGTCTCTGGAAGAGGCTTTACAGGTAGCGACTCCATTGGATGACATACTTGGCAAGCTTAGAGCACTTAAGCTAGCCAATTCTTTTGTTTCTGATGCCATTGTTCATTTGACTAAACTAACGGCTAAAAATTCTGGTTTTGCTATACAGGCGCGCAGGGCGCTATGGCTTAAATCATGGTCAGCTGACGTGACTTCAAAATCTAAGCTGCTTAGCATTCCCTTCAAGGGGCAGACTTTATTCAGGCCTGGTTTGAAGGAGATTATTGCTGATATCACTGGAGGAAAAGGCCATGCCCTTCCTCAGGACAGGTCCAAATCAAGGGCCAAACAGTCTCATTTTCGTGCCTTTCGAAACTTCAAGGCAGGTGCGGCATCAACTTCCTCTAATGCAAAACAAGAGGGAACTTTTGCTCAGTCCAAGACGGTCTGGAGACCAAATCAGACCTGGAACAAAGGTAAGCAGGCTAAAAAGCCTGCTGCTGCCTCTAAGACAGCATGAAGGAACGGCCCCCTATCTGGTAACGGATCTAGTAGGGGGCAGACTTTCACTCTTTGCCCAGGCGTGGGCAAGAGATGTCCAGGATCCCTGGGCGTTGGAAATTATATCCCAGGGATATCTTCTGGACTTCAAAGCTTCCCCCCCAAAAGGGAGATCTCACCTTTCACAATTATCTGCAAACCAGATAAAGAGAGAGGCATTCTTACACTGTGTACGAGACCTCCTAGTTATGGGAGTGATCCATCCAGTTCCAAAGGAGGAACAGGGACAGGGCTTTTACTCAAATCTGTTTGTGGTTCCCAAAAAAGAGGGAACCTTCAGACCTATTTTGGATCTAAAGATCTTAAACAAATTCCTCAGAGTTCCATCATTCAAGATGGAAACTATTCGTACCATCCTACCTATGATCCAGGAGGGTCAATATATGACTACAGTGGATTTAAAGGATGCTTATCTTCACATTCCGATACACAAAGATCATCATCGGTTTCTCAGGTTTGCCTTTCTAGACAGGTATTACCAGTTTGTAGCTCTTCCCTTTGGATTAGCTACAGCCCCAAGAATCTTTACGAAGGTTCTAGGGTCGCTTCTGGCGGTCCTAAGGCCGCGGGGCATAGCAGTGGCCCCTTATTTAGACGACATCCTGATACAGGCGTCAAACTTCCAAATTGCCAAGTCTCATACGGACATAGTACTGGCATTTCTGAGGTCGCATGGGTGGAAAGTGAACGAGGAAAAGAGTTCTCTATCCCCACTCACAAGAGTTTCCTTCCTAGGGACTCTGATAGATTCTGTAGAAATGAAAATTTACCTGACGGAGTCCAGGTTATCAAAGCTTCTAAATTCCTGCCGTATTCTTCATTCCATTCCGCGCCCTTCGGTGGCTCAGTGTAGAAGTAATCGGCTTAATGGAAGTAATCGGTTTAATGGTAGCGGCAATGGACATAGTGCCGTTTGCACGCTTACATCTCAGACCGCTGCAACTATGCATTCTCAGTCAGTGGAACGGGGATTACACAGGGATTCTCTTCTCTGGTGGCTATCTCGGGTCCATCTGTCCAAAGGTATGACCTTTCGCAGGCCAGATTGGACAATTGTAACAACAGATGCCAGCCTTCTAGGTTGGGGTGCAGTCTGGAACTCCCTGAAGGCTCAGGGATCGTGGACTCAGGAGGAGACTCTCCTTCCAATAAATATTCTGGAACTAAGAGCGATATTCAATGCTCTTCAGGCTTGGCGTCAGTTAGCAACTCTGAGGTACATCAGATTTCAGTCGGACAACATCACGACTGTGGCTTACATCAACCATCAAGGGGGAGCAAGAAGTTCCCTAGCGATGTTAGAAGTTTCAAAAATAATTCGCTGGGCAGAGATGCACTCTTGCCACCTATCAGCTATCCATATCCCTGGTGTAGAGAACTGGGAGGCGGATTTTCTAAGTCGTCAGACTTTTCATCCGGGGGAGTGGGAACTCCATCCGGAGGTGTTTGCACAATTGATTCATCGTTGGGGCAAGCCAGAACTGGATCTCATGGCGTCTCGCCAGAAAGCCAAGCTTCCGTGTTACGGATCCAGGTCCAGGGATCCCAAGGCGACGCTGATAGATGCTCTAGCAGCGCCCTGGTCTTTCAACCTGGCTTATGTGTTTCCACCGTTTCCTCTGCTCCCTCGACTGATTGCCAAGATCAAGCAGGAGAGAGCATCGGTGATTCTGATAGCACCTGCGTGGCCACGCAGGACCTGGTATGCAGATCTAGTGGACATGTCATCCTTTCCACCATGGTCTCTGCCTCTGAGACAGGACCTTCTACTTCAGGGTCCTTTCAACCATCCAAATCTAATTTCTCTGAGACTGACTGCCTGGAGATTGAACGCTTGATTTTATCAAAGCGTGGCTTCTCCGAGTCAGTCATTGATACCTTAATACAGGCACGAAAGCCTGTCACCAGGAAAATTTACCATAAGATATGGCGTAAATATCTTTATTGGTGTGAATCCAAGGGTTACTCATGGAGTAAGGTCAGGATTCCCAGGATATTATCTTTTCTCCAAGAAGGTTTGGAAAAAGGATTGGCAGCTAGTTCCTTAAAGGGACAGATTTCTGCTCTGTCTATTCTTTTGCACAAGCGTCTGGCAGATGTTCCAGACGTTCAGGCATTTTGTCAGGCTTTAGTTAGAATCAAGCCTGTGTTTAAACCTGTTGCTCCACCATGGAGCTTAAATTTGGTTCTTCAAGGAGTTCCGTTTGAACCTCTTCATTCCATAGATATCAAACTTTTATCTTGGAAAGTTCTTTTTTTGGTAGCTATTTCCTCGGCTTGCAGAGTCTCCGAGTTATCTGCCTTACAATGTGATTCTCCTTATCTGATTTTTCATACGGATAAGGTAGTCCTGCGTACCAAACCTGGGTTTTTATCTAAGGTGGTATCTAACAAGAATATCAATCAAGAGATTGTTGTTCCATCCTTGTGTCCTAATCCTTCTTCGAAAAAGGAACGTCTGTTACACAATCTGGACGTGGTTCGTGCTTTAAAGTTTTACTTACAAGCTACTAAAGATTTTCGTCAAACATCTGCTTTGTTTGTTGTCTACTCTGGACAGAGGAGAGGTCAAAAGGCTTCGGCAACCTCTCTTTCTTTTTGGCTAAGAAGCATAATCCGCTTAGCCTATGAGACTGCTGGACAGCAGCCTCCTGAAAGGATTACAGCTCATTCCACTAGAGCTGTGGCTTCCACTTGGGCCTTTAAAAATGAGGCTTCTGTTGAACAGATTTGCAAGGCGGCGACTTGGTCTTCGCTTCATACTTTTTCAAAATTCTACAAATTTGATACTTTTGCTTCTTCGGAGGCTATTTTTGGGAGACAGGTTTTACAGGCAGTGGTACCTTCCGTTTAAGTACCTGCCTTGTCCCTCCCTTCATCCGTGTACTTTAGCTTTGGTATTGGTATCCCACAAGTAATGGATGATCCGTGGACTGGATACACCTTACAAGAGAAAACACAATTTATGCTTACATGATAAATTTATTTCTCTTGTGGTGTATCCAGTCCACGGCCCGCCCTGTCATTTTAAGGCAGGTGATTTTTAAATTTAAACTACAGTCACCACTGCACCCTATGGTTTCTCCTTTCTCTGCTTGTTTTCGGTCGAATGACTGGATATGGTAGTGAGGGGAGGAGCTATATAACTGCTTTGCTGTGGTTGTCCTCTTGCAACTTCCTGTTGGGAATGAGATTATCCCACAAGTAATGGATGATCCGTGGACTGGATACACCACAAGAGAAATAAATTTATCAGGTAAGCATAAATTGTGTTTTTATAGGGGCATTAGACTGCTGGGTGCAACTACGATTATTGTATTCCCCTTTTACCTGCAGCTCTCTTTGAATCCGTTCTCTTATTTTAACTCATTACAGAATTCAGTTGCTAAAGCTCTGCATTTTATACTGGGTGCCGCCATCTTCTAGCGCCCATATTGTTGCATCATGTGACGGAAGCAGTGCACTCACACAGATCTGTGATGTTACTGACTTTTTGACAGTTGTACCTTGCACTTCAATTTAGCTCACATAGTATAGAGCAGGTGTTACATTTTTGTAGTTTTTTTGCACAGTGTAATAGTTTTTATAACAAGTATAAGTTCCAAGATAGCGGCGCCCAGTGTGAAGATGCCGAGCTTCACTAACTAATAATTGTAAGGGGTTAAAATACGAGAACAACTTTGAAGACCGCTGTAGGCACAGGAGAAAATACAATAGCATAATGGGTATTAACTGTGGTTGTATTTAGCAGTTAATGTCCCTTTAATTCTGTTAGTTCTCTAGTGCTTTCGTTTCATGCCTATATGTAGTTATATAAAAAGCTAAAACTTTAGTGTTTTATTCCCATTTTATAAGCATTCAATTAAAGACATAAATGTGCAATGAGAAGGTGCTGTAAAGTGTTAGATCATTTTATTGTGTGCATATATCTATGTCTTAAAGCGACATTAGACCCACAATTCTTCTTTCATAAATCAGACAGAGCATTTGTTTTTAAACATGTTTCCAATGTATTTCTATTATCTAATTTGCTTCATTGTCTTGGTATCCTTAGTTGAAAAGCATACCTAGATATGGTCAAGAGCAGCAATGCATTATTGGTGGCTGCACATAAATTCCTCTTGTCATTGGCTCACCATATGTGTTCAGCTAGCTCCCAGGGGGGCATAGCTGCTCCTTCAAATAAAAATACCAAAAGAATAAAGCAAATTTGATCATAGAAGTAAATTGGAAAGATGTTTAAAATCACACGCTCTGAATAATGAAAGGAAAGCTTTCATGTCCCTTTAAACCCCTGGTTCAAGCAGTTAAACACATTTAAATTCTTTTCTCATAGACTTAGTGCCTCTATTCAACTACAGACCAGTATTGCTGCTCTGCAGCTGACTTTAACTATGTGCTTAATGCATTTACAGGAATTTAGGAACAAAACATGTAATGTTTATTTTAAAAAAAAAGTTCTATTTCTCCCTAATATTAAGGAATAAAAGCTGAAGCTTCTGCAATAATTTTGCTGTTTGTTATATTCAGGATCTGAAGTTATTGTTGGTGTGAATAAATACCAGCTGGAAAAAGAAGAAACCGTAGAAGTTCTGTCTATTGATAACACTTCAGTACGCAACAAGCAAATTGAAAAGCTTGAGAAGGTGCGTTTGTTTTATTTAAACATGAAACATTATTCAGATAAAGTATTACCAAACAAGAAAAATAGGAACCCTTAAAATCCTTTCTGCTAACAAAAACATAATTTATGCTTACCTGATAAATTCCTTTCTTCTGTAGTGTGATCAGTCCACGGGTCATCATTACTTCTGGGATATTACTCCTCCCCAACAGGAAGTGCAAGAGGATTCACCCAGCAGAGCTGCATATAGCTCCTCCCCTCTACGTCACTCCCAGTCATTCGACCAAGGACCAACGAGAAAGGAAAAGCCAAGGGTGAAGTGGTGACTGGAGTATAAATCAAAAAATATTTACCTGCCTTAAAAACAGGGCGGGCCGTGGACTGATCACACTACAGAAGAAAGGAATTTATCAGGTAAGCATAAATTATGTTTTCTTCTGTTAAGTGTGATCAGTCCACGGGTCATCATTACTTCTGGGATACCAATACCAAAGCAAAAGTACACGGATGACGGGAGGGATAGGCAGGCTCTTTATACAGAAGGAACCACTGCCTGAAGAACCTTTCTCCCAAAAATAGCCTCCGATGAAGCAAAAGTGTCAAATTTGTAAAATTTGGAAAAAGTATGAAGCGAAGACCAAGTTGCAGCCTTGCAAATCTGTTCAACAGAGGCCTCATTCTTGAAGGCCCAAGTGGAAGCCACAGCTCTAGTAGAATGAGCTGTAATTCTTTCAGGAGGCTGCTGTCCAGCAGTCTCATAAGCTAAACGAATTATGCTACGAAGCCAAAAAGAAAGAGAGGTAGCGGAAGCTTTTTGACCTCTCCTCTGCCCAGAGTAAATGACAAACAGAGAAGACGTTTGTCGAAATTCCTTAGTTGCCTGTAAGTAAAATTTTAGAGCACGGACTACATCCAGGTTGTGCAGTAGACGTTCCTTCTTTGAAGAAGGATTTGGGCATAAGGAAGGAACAACAATCTCTTGATTGATATTCCTGTTAGTAACTACCTTAGGTAAGAACCCAGGTTTAGTACGCAGGGCTACCTTATCCGAATGAAAAATCAAATAAGGAGAATCACAATGTAAGGCTGATAATTCAGAGACTCTTCGAGCCGAGGAAATAGCCATTAAAAATAGAACTTTCCAAGATAACAACTTTATATCAATGGAATGAAGGGGTTCAAACGGAACGCCCTGTAAAACATTAAGAACAAGGTTTAAACTCCATGGTAGAGTAACAGTTTTAAACACAGGCTTAATTCTGGCCAAAGCCTGACAAAAAGCCTGGACGTCAGGAACTTCTGACAGACGTTTGTGTAACAGAATGGACAGAGCTGAGATCTGTCCCTTTAATGAACTAGCAGATAAACCCTTTTCTAAACCTTCTTGTAGAAAAGACAATATCCTAGGAATCCTAACCTTACTCCAAGAGTAACCTTTGGATTCACACCAATATAGGTATTTACGCCATATCTTATGGTAAATCTTTCTGGTAACAGGTTTCCTAGCCTGTATTAAGGTATCAATAACTGACTCAGAAAATCCACGTCTTGATAAAATCAAGCGTTCAATTTCCAAGCAGTCAGCTTCAGAGAAGTTAGATTTTGATGTTTGAAGGGACCCTGTATCAGAAGGTCCTGTTTCAGAGGTAGAGACCAAGGTGGACAGGATGACATGTCCACCAGGTCTGCATACCAAGTCCTGCGTGGCCACGCAGGTGCTATTAGAATCACTGATGCTCTCTCTTGTTTGATTCTGGCAATCAATCGAGGAAGCAACGGGAAGGGTGGAAACACGTAAGCCATCCTGAAGTCCCAAGGTGCTGTCAGAGCATCTATCAGGACTGCTCCTGGATCCCTGGATCTGGACCCGTAACGAGGAAGCTTGGCGTTCTGTCGAGACGCCATGAGATCTATCTCTGGTTTGCCCCAACGTCGAAGTATTTGGGCAAAGACCTCCGGATGAAGTTCCCACTCCCCCGGATGAAAAGTCTGACGACTTAAGAAATCCGCCTCCCAGTTCTCCACTCCCGGGATGTGGATTGCTGACAGGTGGCAAGAGTGAGACTCTGCCCAGCAAATTATCTTTGATACTTCCATCATAGCTAGGGAGCTTCTTGTCCCTCCCTGATGGTTGATGTAAGCTACAGTCGTGATGTTGTCCGACTGAAACCTGATGAACCCCCAAGTTGTCAACTGGGGCCAAGCCAGGAGGGCATTGAGAACTGCTCTCAATTCCAGAATGTTTATTGGCAGGAGACTCTCCTCCTGACTCCATTGTCCCTGAGCCTTCAGAGAATTCCAGACGGCACCCCAACCTAGAAGGCTGGCGTCTGTTGTTACAATTGTCCAGTCTGGTCTGCTGAATGGCATCCCCCTGGACAGATGTGGCCGAGAAAGCCACCATAGAAGAGAATTTCTGGTCTCTTGATCCAGATTCAGAGAAGGGGATAAGTCTGAGTAATCCCCATTCCACTGACTTAGCATGCACAGTTGCAGTGGTCTGAGGTGTAAGCGTGCAAAGGGTACTATGTCCATTGCCGCTACCATTAAGCCGATTACCTCCATGCATTGAGCCACTGACGGGTGTTGAATGGAATGAAGGGTGCGGCAAGCACTTTGAAGTCTTGTTAGCCTGTCCTCTGTCAGGTAAATCTTCATTTCTACAGAATCTATAAGAGTCCCCAGGAAGGGAACTCTTGTGAGTGGAACGAGTGAACTTTTCTTTTCGTTCACCTTCCATCCATGTGACCTTAGAAATGCCAGCACTAACTCTGTATGAGACTTGGCAGTTTGAAAGCTTGAAGCTTGTATCAGAATGTCGTCTAGGTATGGAGCTACCGAGATTCCCCGCGGTCTTAGTACCGCCAGAAGAGCACCCAGAACCTTTGTGAAGATTCTTGGAGCTGTAGCCAATCCGAATGGAAGAGCCACAAACTGGTAATGCCTGTCTAGGAAGGCAAACCTTAGGTACCGATAATGATCTTTGTGAATCGGTATGTGAAGGTAAGCATCTTTTAAATCTACAGTGGTCATGTATTGACCCTCTTGGATCATAGGTAAAATTGTCCGAATAGTCTCCATCTTGAACGATGGAACTCTTAGGAATTTGTTTAGGATCTTTAAGTCCAGGATTTGTCTGAAAGTTCCCTCTTTTTTGGGAACCACAAACAGATTTGAGTAAAACCCCTGTCCCTGTTCCGATCGTGGAACTGGATGGATTACTCCCATTAACAAGAGCTCTTGTACGCAGCGTAGAAACGCCTCTTTCTTTGTCTGGATTGTTGACAATCTTGACAGATGAAATCTCTCTCTTGGAGGAGAGTATTTGAAGTCCAGAAGGTATCCCTGAGATATTATCTCTAGCGCCCAGGGATCCTGAACATCTCTTGCCCAAGCCTGGGCGAAGAGAGAAAGTCTGCCCCCCACTAGATCCGATCCCGGATCGGGGGCCCTCAATTCATGCTGTTTTAGGGGCAGCAGCAGGTTTCCTAGTCTGCTTGCCCTTGTTCCAGGACTGGTTAGGTTTCCAGCCTTGTCTGTAGCGAGCAACAGCTCCTTCCTGTTTTGGTGCAGAGGAAGTTGATGCTGCTCCTGCTTTGAAATTATGAAAGGAACGAAAATTAGACTGTCTAGTCTTGGCTTTGGCTTTGTCCTGAGGCAGGGCATGGCCTTTACCTCCTGTAATGTCAGCGATAATCTCTTTCAACCCGGGCCCGAATAAGGTCTGCCCTTTGAAAGGTATATTAAGCTATTTAGACTTAGAAGTAACATCAGCTGACCAGGATTTTAGCCACAGCGCCCTGCGTGCCTGAATGGCGAATCCTGAATTTTTCGCCGTAAGTTTAGTAAGATGTACTACGGCCTCCGAAATGAATGAATTAGCTAGTTTAAGGACTCTAAGCCTGTCCGTAATGTCGTCCAGAGTAGCTGAACCAATGTTCTCTTCCAGAGACTCAATCCAGAATGCCGCTGCAGCCGTGATCGGCGCAATGCATGCAAGGGGTTGCAATATAAAACCTTGTTGAACAAACATTTTCTTAAGGTAACCCTCTAACTTTTTATCCATTGGATCTGAAAAAGCACAGCTATCCTCCACCGGGATAGTGGTACGCTTAGCTAAGGTAGAAACTGCTCCCTCCACCTTAGGGACCGTTTGCCATAAGTCCCTTGTGGTGGCGTCTATTGGAAACATTTTTCTAAATATCGGAGGGGGTGAGAACGGCACACCGGGTCTATCCCACTCCTTAGTAACAATTTCAGTAAGTCTCTTAGGTATAGGAAAAACCTCAGTACTCGTCGGTACCGCAAAATATTTATCCAACCTACACATTTTCTCTGGTATTGCAACTGTGTTACAATCATTCAGAGCCGCTAACACCTCCCCTAGTAATACACGGAGGTTTTCCAGTTTAAATTTAAAATTTGAAATATCTGAATCCAGTCTGTTTGGATCAGAACCGTCACCCACAGAATGAAGTTCTCCGTCCTCATGTTCTGCCACCTGTGACGCAGTGTCTGACATGGCCCTAATATTATCAGCGCACTCTGTTCTCACCCCAGAGTGATCACGCTTACCTCTTAGTTCTGGTAATTTAGCCAAAACCTCAGTCATAACAGTAGCCATATCCTGTAATGTGATTTGTAATGGCCGCCCAGATGTACTCGGCGCTACAATATCACGCACCTCCCTCTGAGCGGGAGATGTAGGTACTGACACGTGAGGCGAGTTAGTCGGCATAATTCTCCCCTCGTTGTTTGGTGAAATTTGTTCAATTTGTACAGATTGACTTTTATTTAAAGTAGCATCAATACAGTTAGTACATAAATTTCTATTGGGCTCCACTTTGGCATTGCAACAAATGACACAGGTATCATCCTCTGAATCAGACATGTTTAACACACTAGCAAATAAACTTGCAACTTGGAAATACAATTCAATTAGAATAATATTAAAATGTACTGTGCCTTTAAGAAGCACAGAAGATCTATGACAGTTGAAAATTAATAAATTGAAACAGTTATAGCCTCAATCCTTGTAAACAACACAACTTTAGCAAAGGCTTAATCCCATTAGCAAAGATAACAAATTCTGAAAGCAGGAAACAAATTACAGAATAAACGTTTTTTATCTCAGTCAAACTATAATTCTCACAGCTCTGCTGAGAGAAATTACTTCCCTCAAAATAAGTTTTGAAGACCCCTGAGCTCTGTAGAGATGAACCGGATCATGCAGGGAATACAATGAGTTGCTGACTGAAATATTTGATGCATAGAAAAAGCGCAAAAAACGGCCCCTCCCCCTCACACACAGCAGTGAGGGAGAACAGAAACTGTCAGAAAAACAGATTAAGCAACTGCCAAGTGGAAAAATAGTGCCCAAACATTTATTCACACAGTACCTCAGCAAATGAAAACGATTTTACATTCCAGCAAAAACGTTAAACATAATCTCTAGTTATTAAACAGCTTTATGTATTTCTTACAGTGTAATTCTAGTGAAGTACCATTCCCCAGAATACTGAAGTGTAAAGTATACATACATGACATTATATCGGTATGGCAGGATTTTCTCATCAATTCCATTGTCAGAAAATAAAAACTGCTACATACCTCTATGCAGATTCATCTGCCCGCTGTCCCCTGATCTGAAGTTTACCTCACTCCTCAGATGGCCGAGAACAGCAATATGATCTTAACTACTCCGGCTAAAATCATAGCAAAACTCTGGTAGATTCTTCTTCAAACTCTGCCAGAGAGGTAATAACACACTCCGGTGCTATTTTAAAATAACAAACTTTTGATTGAAGATATAAAACTAAGTATAATCACCATAGTCCTCTCACACATCCTATCTAGTCGTTGGGTGCAAGAGAATGACTGGGAGTGACGTAGAGGGGAGGAGCTATATGCAGCTCTGCTGGGTGAATCCTCTTGCACTTCCTGTTGGGGAGGAGTAATATCCCAGAAGTAATGATGACCCGTGGACTGATCACACTTAACAGAAGAAATTACTATCTATTTTGATCCTACTACAAAATTATTTTTACATGCTTGAGGCATGTGTCAGTCAAAAGATCTCTTAAAGGGACAGTCTACTCCAGAACTTTTATTGTTGCCTCTATTTCAAAGCACTAGAGTTTGACTGCAGCAATGACCCTGTCTCTCAATCACTTCTGCCTGCTCTGTCCAATCCCTGCTTTAAACGAAGTGTATTTTGGGCATATGTATTTGTTTGTTGTGAGTCACTTGTTGTCTGTCTTTGACTTGGGGCCACTTCTCTAAATCTCGCCAGATGAGACGCGGTTTTTCATGCTGACCCCCACAGGGGCTATAATGGTGGTGGTATTGTAAAAAAGGGGCAGTCCCTGCGAGTGGCGAGATGACTCCTATATAATGTAAAGGAGCTCGCTAAAAAGGGACAATTCTTCGCTCCATAGAGTGAAGTTAGCAGTGAGCAGTTGGCGCACAATATAAAAATTAAATCCTGCAGCCTTTATAAATCTCACTATGCTGCTTTCTGCGTATAGCATCTTACAATCGCTTCTATTTTCATAAGCGTGTGTTTTTCTTTTAGGGTTATAAGTGTTTTGATTAAAGAGACCATTTCATATACGGCCATGTTCAGCCCATTTTTTCCCAAAAACAATAATTACGCTTTGTATTCTGTACGTATCAATTTCCATGTTTTTTTTTGCACACCCAGTGTAATTAATTTACGATTTACACTGTGCATATTAAATAAGATTTACATACAAATTCTATTTTTTTTTACAAAATACAATGTTTTGATGCACCTTAACCATACAATTTGTTCCTGCATATTTACGTGTGAATAGTTTAATTATTAGTTTTCTGTGATTTACAACAATTACAAATTTACCTATACCCTTTTGTAATGTATGCATCGCATTTTCTATAAGAAAATGCAGTATACGCCCCCTTAGCGAGTCACCCTATTTTCAGGGTAAAAAGTGCCTTTATAGAATTCCATCAGGGAAATAGAAGGGCTGGTGATTATTCTTATAGGATTCACCAGCCAAGAAAGCTATAGAGAATCTGCCTCTAAATCTGGAGACAGGAATGATATTAAATTAAGAATGATCTACTAGGTGTTGTGCAGAGTGTAAGGCTATATTTACTACTAGGTGTTGTGCAGAGTGTAAGGCTATATTTACTACTAGGTGTTGTGCAGAATGTAAGGCTATATTTACTACTAGGTGTTGTGCACAGTGTAAGGCGGCTATATTTACTACTAGGTGTTGTGCAGAGTGTAAGGCTATATTTACTACTAGGTGTTGTGCAGAGTGTAAGGCTATATTTACTACTAGGTGTTGTGCAGAGTGTAAGGCTATATTTACTACCAGGTGTTGTGCAGAGTGTAAGGCTATATTTACTACTAGGTGTTGTGCAGAGTGTAAGGCTATATTTACTACTAGGTGTTATGCAGAGTGTAAGGCTATATTTACTTTAAAGGGACACTGAACACAAATGTTTTCTATTATGATTCATATAGAGAATGCAATTTTAAGCAACTTTCTAATTTACTCCTCATATAACTTTTTTATTTATTCTTTTGGAATTTTTATATGAAAAAGCAGGAATGAAAGCTTAGGCTCCAGCCCATTATTGTTTCAGCACCCTGGATAGCACTTGCTAATTGGTGGCTACATTTAGCCACCATTCAGCAAAGCTCTACCCAGGTGCTGAACCTAAAATGGGCCGGCTCCTAAGCTATCATTCCTGATTTTTCAAATAAAGATACCAAGAGAACGAAGATAAATTGATACTGGGAGTAAATTAGAAAGTTGCTTAAAATTGCATTCTCTATCTGACTCATGAAAGAAAAAAAAAATGTTTTTAAGTACCCCTTTAAGGATGTGATTTCTGTTCTGCTGCTGTGATTTCAAAGGAAACTTTGCATCAGGAGCGCAATGTTTTACTTTGATGGCTTCTCTAATATACCTAAGGTGGACCATGTTCAAGTTGACTTTATCAAATGCAATTCAATTTTTGTTTTTCAGCAAGGTCATTTCTTAGGTTAGCCTATGCATTCAAATAAGATTACAGGTACAAATCCCCAAACCTGGAATTCCAAAATCCAAACTTATTCTGAAATCCAAACTTTTTAATATATATATATTTTTTAAAGTAAGTTTCTGCCTGTGGCTTTGGTTTGTTTTTGTGTTCTAAAATGCAAATAATCGTCTATATTTATTTAAAACAACAAATATTACCTTTCTGATTACAATACTGTGCTAGCTTTCTGTTGGTACTATGTATACAAAAGTATTAGTAATGATATAAAACTACCGTTATGTTACATGTATAAGCTGTATAATGACATGTAAATATTGCCTAAATGACATTAGATATTGTGGTTTACACTTGGTTCCATCCCCTCTCCAAACTGTCCCATTTTAAAGATGCAAATATTCTAAAATACAAACTATTCCGAAATCCAAACTTTATTCGGTCCCGAGCAGTTTGGATAAAGGGTTTTCTACCTGTATTACATCCAATTTTTGAAAATGTACAAAAATATAGGTTTATAATAGGTGCAAATATCAGACTTAAAGGGACAGTAAAGTCAAAATTAAACTTTAATCAGTCAGATAGAGGAGCATGTGATTTTAAACAACTTTCCAATGTATTTCTGTTATCAAATTTGCTTTGTTCTCTTGGTATCTTTTATTAAAGAGTAAAACGTGTTAGGCTCATCAGAGCTCAGGAGTGTGCACGTGTCTTAAAGGGACACTGAACCCAATTTTTTTCTTTCATGATTCAGATAGAGCATGCAATTTTAAGCAAACTTCTAATTTACTTCTATTATCAATTTTTCTTCGTTCTCTTGCTATCTTTATTTGAAAAAGAAGGCATCTATGCTAAGGAGACAGCAAATTGTTGGTTCAGAACCATGGACAGCACTTGTTTATTGGTGCTGTCCAGTCAGCAAGGACAACCCAGGCTGTTCACCAAAAAGGGGCCGGCATCTAAACTTACATTCTTGCTTTTCAAATAAACATACCAAGAGAATGAAGAAAAATTGATAATAGGAGTAAATTAGAAAGTTGCTTAAAATTGCACGCTCTATCTGAATCAAAAGAAAAAAATTGGGTTCAGTGTCCCTTTAATCTATGGCAGCAGTGTTTTGCAACATTATTTGTAGCTTTGTTAAACAATGTTGTAAAACACTGCTGCCCTAGAGTACTGAAGACACGTGCACACTCCTGAACTCTTATGAGCTTACCTAGATTTACTCTTCAATAAAAGATACCAGGAGAACAGTGTTAATTTTGACAGCAAATTTCGATTTAGTCTTAGTATTAGTCTTTTGACTAAAATGCCATTTTAGTTTTAGTCGTATTTTAGTCATCTGAATTGTTTTAGTTTTAGTCTAATTTTAGTCGACTAAATCTTCAGTAGATTTTAGTCGACTAAATTTCCAGTAGATTTTAGTCGACTAACATCTAAGGGGTTTAGTTAAAGTGTAGTGCATTATTTAAGCATTTCTCTATCATTTCCAAACTCATTATATACTCCAGGAGTAAACATAATACCTGTTATTATTTATGGTACTAAAGTTTAAACAAGCAATACAGACACAGATTTAGCCATTGTGATATATAACATCTTTATTAAACTTAATAAAACCAAGTTTCATAAACAAACAGAAGTGCAACTTCAAAATATAAAAAAACAAACTGTAAACTGTATTGGCTGTAACGCCATTGCACATATTACCCAATATAAAAACTTTATCAGTTCTCTGTTAATAATTAAAACAAGTACAACTCAACACAACAAAATGTTTCTGCAGCTAGCACAGGCACAGCATAACTTAAACCCATACTTGTGGGTTATCCTTATTTCTATAGGAAGAATCAATTGATTGTTCACAAATTCAAAAATGTTTCGGAAACAAAATTAACACTGCTCTAGAACTTCCAAAACTCATTGTATACTCCTAGAGTAAATGTTTATTAACCTGTTTTTATTTATGGTATTAAAGTTTGAACATGCAATTTAGATTTAACAGATTTAACTGTTGTGGTATATAAAATGTCTTTATATTAAAATTAAATAAAACCAAGTTTCGTAAATAAACAAAAGAGCAGTAATTATGGATTGATTATAACAAATTGCATAAAGTGTTAATTTTGACAGCACATTTTGATTTAGTTTTAGTCATAGTCTTTTGACTAAAATGCCATTTTAGTTTTAGTCGTATTTTAGTCATGAGAATTTCTTTAGTTTTATGCTCATTTTAGTCTAGTTTTAGTCGACTAAATTAACACTGCAGGAGAACAAAGCAAATTTGATAACAGAAGTAAATTGGAAAGTTTTTTAAAATTGCATGCTCTAATCCGAATCATAAAAGTTCATTTTTTACTTTACTGTCCCTTTAATGAAGTTAACTGATGACAGTGTTTTATCTTTTTTTATCAGTTATTATATAAGACAACAAAAAGTGTTAAAAGTATGGCAGTTGCAACACAAGGACTTCTCTGGGCGTTCTGCGTGCCCTCTCTTTCCTCAGTGGTAAAACAGTAATTAGACAGTAATTATTCTCCTCAGTAAACTGGTGAATTGTGGTTTCTTTCAAATGGCATGGAGAGTCCACAAATCCATTCAATTATTAGTGGGAATTCAACTCCTGGCCACCAGGTGGAGGCAAAGAACACCCCAGCAAAGCTTCAAATATCCTCCCACTACCCACAATCCCCAGTCATTATTTGCCTGTGTAACTTTGTAGCTGTTGTGCGAAGAAGGTGTCTGAAGAAATCAAGTTGTTAATTCTTAAATGGGTACTTTTCCCTGCAAGCAAGGAATGGGGTTATGCTGTGTCCATGTAATTCTCTTTAGTAAGAGTAATGGTGGCTTTTAGCAGTTGGAAGACGGCGAGGTGGTCTTTGCTTACCTTCCAACATTTTTGCTACCACTATAAAGAAAACCAGGGTTGGTTACTCTGTTTTTTCTTTTTCTACAGGTCTATGTCAGTGAGGATTCTGTCATACCTGTTTGCTGTACCTGTCCTACAGCGGATCCACAGGTAAGTGCTTTTACCTTCTAGGTGAGAAGGATGCAGCACTTAGGAGTTCCTTGTTTTTTGTTTTGTTTTTTTTTAAAAAAAAGATCCTTATGGGACTGAATATCCCTTTTAAAGGTTGGGGATTTATTGGGCAGCAGTTCAGGGCACTGTTCTGTCATGTGAAGGTTTTTTTTATTTTGGCTATAGAGATTTGTTTGCACAAGTTTACCTTTTATTTAGTTTGGGTAATATCTCTTTAAGAAAGTTGTTGGACCGCACCTTACTTTTGAATTTGTGATCATGTGACCGCTCTGTTACTTCCTGAGTGCTCAACAGTTTGTTTCTAAGCGGCTGTTTGGATGCCGGATTTTCAAGGAGATGGACCTGATTTTCTGGCATTAGATTATTTTACCTGCCTGTCGCTTCTCTCTGATGTTTGCATCTTTCTAGGATCTGCAGTTTGAACAGGATTTATATGCTGGTGTGGATTGGATTCCTGGTTACCGGTTGGGCGAGTCTCTCCAGCATGGCTGGGGTGTAGAGGTGCCGGTTTTAATAATTATTTATCTATGCTAAGAATTTTATTCAAATTTTTTATATTGAAATTAGAGTATATGGGAAATAAAGGGCTATTTTATTTACTATGGAATGTCGTAAATACCTTCATTGGTGTGGATCTAGGGGTTTTTCTTGGAGTCAAGTGAGCATTCCCTGTATTCTGTCCTTTCTTCAGGATGGCCTGGAGAAGGGTTTATCAGTCAGTACCCTAAAGCTTTGCTGGGGTGTTCTTTGCCTCCACCTGGTGGCCAGGAGTTGAATTCCCACTAGTAATTGAATGGATTTGTGGACTCTCCATGCCAGGAAAGAAACTAATTTATCAGTTAAGTATAAATTATGTTCTTAAGCTTATTGGTTTGGTGCTGCAGTTCAAATTCAGCAGTTGCACAATATTTTAAATGGTGGTCTAGTTAACTCCACTGTGACTCTGCTTCATTATGAGAAATCCCCCCCCCCCCCCAGTCTAAAAGGTAAAGTAAACCGTTTAGTGTTTTACTGTCTGTTTTAAACACCTTTCCAATTTACAAGAAGTAAACGATTGTATATACAGTATGTACACCAAGTAGATTGCCATTGGAGCACTATAACAAACAAGGGGGCGCACACCAATATGAAAAAAATTATGTATGGTGTATAGTGATAGTGATAATTGAACACAATAATTCTAAAAAGTGTTGCTGACAGTGTTGATTGTAACAGACCAGTTGTATATTAAAATAAAAATTGAAAAATATGAAAAAGAAAGAAAGCTAAAAAATATTAATTAATCTTGTATATATCAAACTATATCGAAAATAATAACTATAAAAAATGACAATACAAAACAGAACAATTGGAGTGAGTCCACAATTCGTGTGTAAACAAAGGATATGTCCTTGAATAGTGAAAGTATGCAGTGTATGGTATTCCCTTTATCAAAAGATGATCCAAACACCATAAGCTAAAGAGGTTGTCAAGGGTGACAAATGACCCAGCGATTCGGCTCTCCAGTGATAGGGATCCTGAGTCCCAAACGATACTATAGATATATGGAAGAGAAGAAATGGAGGCGCTTCGTAGGGTGACTATTTTTGGACAGGTGAAATGCTGCAGATGACAGACAAATGGCAACTCACGTGTTTGCAGGCACCACCAGTGGTGTGTGAGAGGCAAGCTGAGGCACACCGGTCCCCCCCAGCGAGACTTTGCCTGGTTAAGTCAGGAGGCTGGATTCCAACTTAGATATTGGCAAATGCTAAAGAATTTTCCACAGCGTCAGTGCGGTTCTGTTCACAGGATTCCTGCAGGGTGACACCCTGCAGGAATCCTGTGAACAGAACCGCATTGATGCTGTGGAAAATTCCTTGGCATTTGCCAATATCTAAGTTGGAATCCAGCCTCCTGACTTAAAGGGACAGTCTACACCATAATTTGTATTGTTTAAAAAGATAGATAATCCCTTTATTACCCATTCCCTATTGTTGCCTAACATACACGGTTACATTAATACACTTTTTACCTCTGTGATTAACTTGTATCTAAGCCTCTGCAAACTGCCCCCTTATTTCAGTTCTTTTGACAGACTTGCATTTTAGCCAATCAGTGGTGACTCCTAGTGTTATCTATTTGACACACATGAACTAACACCCTCTAGTGGTGAAAAACCTGTAAAAATGCATTCCTATAAGAGGTGGCCTTCAAGGTCTAAGAAATTAGCATAGGAACCTCCTAGGTTTAGCTTTCAACTAAGAATACCAAGAGAACAAGGCAAAATTGGTGATAAAAGTAAATTGGAAAGTTGTTTAAAATTACATGCCCTATCATAATCATGAAAGTTTATTTTGGACTAGACTGCCCCTTTAACCAGGGAAAGTCTCGCTGGGGGGACCGGTGTGCCTCAGCTTGCCTCTCACGCACCACTGGTGGTGCCTGCAAACACGTGAGTATCTGTCATCTGCAGCATTTCACCTGTCCAAACATACTCACCCTATGAAGCGCCTCCATTTCTTCTCTTTCGAATTTACTTCTATTATTTAAGTTGCTTCATTCTCTTGTTATCCTTTGCTGAAAGGTTTATCTAGGAAAGCTCAGGAGCAGCAAAGAACCTAGGTTCTAGCTGCTGATTGGTGGCTGCATATATATGTCGATTGTCATTGGCTCACCCATGAGTTCAGTCAGCAACCAGTAGTGCATAGCTGCTCCTTTAAGAAAGCATACCAATTAGCAAATTATAATGTTGCTTAAAATTGCATGCTCTATCTGAATCATGAAAGAAAAAAAATTGGGTTTCATATCCCTTTAACACTATAGCTGTTGACATAAAATCTCCCTGATGGTGAGCTCTGCTCCGCTAGTCACATAAAATAAAGCTGAAATTCAGACAGTGGGGCCCATATATCAAGCTCCGAATGGAGCTTGTGCGCCCGTGTTTCTGGCGAGTCTTCGGTGTAAAGACCGCTGCTCCATAACCCTGTCCGCCTGCTCTGATGAGGCGGACAGGAATCGCCGGATTGACACCTCCCTGCGTGAGTCAGCAGGGGGCGGCGTTGCACTAGCAGCTCTTGTGAGCGGCTGGTGCAATGTAAAATGTGGAGAGCATATTGCTCTCCGCATTCAGCGAGGTCTTGCGGACCTGACCCGCACTGTCGGATCAGGTCCGCAAGACCTTTGATAAATATGCCCCAGTGTATGCAATGCTTACAGCTACTGTTTGTAATGGTGCCTTACTATTTCCATAGGTGATTTTCTTTTTCCATCAAGTGGTACATGGGTATTCGTTTTTTTCATGTTGTCCGAATGAAGTATTTTTATATTTATTTAAATAAAGGTGAATAAAGGGTAATGGAAATCATCTGTTAATGTTAATCTGGAATAGAAGGGATATATGCAAAAATAATTTTACAAAGTTACCTGGTCAGGTAATAATATTTTTTTATTCCAATAACCAAACCTGCATTCTCTGTGTTCCCCTTTTGTAAATGTGAGAATACCAGAATGCTTTTCCACTTAGAGTAATTGCAACACCACTAACATAAACCGTATTTCATTTGTCAAATGGTCCATTCACAAGAAAATGCAAGTCATGATGTTAGCAATGCAGCTTAACTGTATAGGGGAGAATTATATTAAAAAAATGTTTGTTTATTTAGCTTTAAATCCCCATTTTGTAAGTGCATATTGAAGATAGAAATAATTTTAAATATTATCACTGCCATTGATAGAAACAAATATAACATTGTGCGTAGATTATGGGATGATTACAAATTATTATTATTATTATTACTCCATGTACTTCCAAAGATTGTTTTTAAAGATTTGATTATTTTGGATGCTGAATTAATGATGACAATTTCTAAATACATCCCATTGATTGTTAATGCTGTTTTTCTGTATAGCAATGAAACTGCTGTTCATTTTATAGCTCTTGTTTAATTGGACATGATAGTTAAACCAATTAGGTAATGCGAGAGATTTTTAAATTTACTTATTTTATAACATATATTTTATTTTCTTGGTATCCTTTGTTCAAAAGCATACATAGGTAGGCGGGAGCAGCAATGCACTCCTGGGACCTAGCTGCTGATTGGTGGCTATACACATATGTCTCTTGTCATTGACTCACCAGATGTGGTCAGCAAGGTCCCAGTATAGTATTGCAGCTCTACAGCTGAATTTAACTATCTTTTAAACCCATTGACCAAGGTTAAACACATAAAAATATGCAAGTAATAGTACAATAATAAAATATTTTAATACAATAGAGCATTTTTTTTTGTACTTTTATGTCGTTTTAACTCTAAACCGGTTTTCAGAACTTTCAGTGTTTAAATTGTAAGTGTGACATTGAGAAATGTGACTCACGCTGTAAACATGTTAAGTGTTCCATATACTAGATTTAATGCAGCCAAATCAAGGGCCCCATTACTTTTTTGCGTATTGTCACAAACCATTAATCCTTGAAGTTTAGTTGGGGTAAAATAGTTGATGGTTATTTTCATTTAATTTCTTTGCTTGATTTCTTTGTGTAGATAAAACATTTCTAGTCTTATTGAACTTCTTTACTTGTGAATCTTTAACCGTTATTTGTCCGCACAGACTGGCGTGACAAAACCTATTACTATACTGTTATTTTTTTATTTAGTTTTTTTTAAAGGGACAGTCTACTCCAGAATTATTATTGCTTAAAAGATAGATAATCCCTTTTATTACCCATTCCCCAGTTTTGCTTAACAAGTACTGTTATAGTAATATACTTTTTACCTCTGTGATTACCTTGTAGCTAACTCTCTGCAGACTGCCTCCTTATTTAAAGGGACACTGTACCCAAAAAATTTATTTCGTGATTCAGATTGAGCATGAAATTTTAAGCAAATTTCGAATTTACTCCTATTATCAATTTTTTTTCATTCTCTTGATATCTTTATTTCAAATGCAAGAATGTAAGTTTAGATGCCAACCCATTTTTGGTGAACAACCTGGGTTGTCCTTGCTGATTGGTGGATAAATTCATCCACCAATAAAAAAGTGCTGTCCAGAGTACTGAAACCAAAAAAAAAAGCGTAGATGCCTTCTTTTTCAAATAATGATAGAAAGAGAACGAAGAAAAGTTGATAATAGGAGTAAATTAGAAAGTTGCTTAAAATTGCATGCTCTTTCTGAATTACAAAAGAAAAAATTTGGGTTCAGTGTCCCTTTAAGTTCTTTTGACAGACTTGCATTTTAGCCAATTAGTGCTGACTCATAAATAACTCCATGGGAGTGAGCACAATGTTATATATATATATATATATATATATATGGCACACATGAACTAGTGCAGTCTTGCTCTGAAAAAAATGTCAAAATGGACTAAGATAAGAGGCAGCCTTCAAGGGCTTAGAAATTAGCATATCAGCCTGCGTAGGTTTAGCTTTCAACAAAAAAATACCAAGAGAACAAAGCAAATTTGATGATAAAAGTAAATTGGAAAGTTGTTTAAAATTGAATGCCCTATCTAAATCATGAACGTTTAATTTTGACTAGACTGTCCCTTAAAGTTAAAATTAGGAAGTGATGCTTACTACATCATATGTATTTCAGGTGAAAGCCTGTAGAGATCGCTCAGTTGCAGAGCAGTGTTTAGCCGCCATCACAGAATGCGCATCGACAGGAAAAGGCAACATCCTGGCGCTTGCAGTGGAAGCTGCCCGTGCAAGGTAAATGTGTTCCAGAAAGGGGGTATCTCCCCCAAATTGTAATTTACTGGTTAAGTTTTTGCAAATATAAATAAACAAACCCTGCTCACTCGTGAAAAAATAAAGTGGCTGTACTTATAGGTCTTGATAAATATCATAGGTTTCTACTTGGATCTGTGAATGTGGTGTTGTACTTTATTTACTTGTGATAGGGTAGGAAAATATGACTAAAGTGCACCCATTAGGAGACAAATTTATTAGTCCAGAAAACAAATTAAATGGTCAAAATTGAAATGTCGATGGGTGCATTTCAATTTTAAGTGGAAACATTTGTGCAATATACTTCCTTTAGCAAAAATGTTTCTAGATAAAGTTTACTGTTCCAGCGGCATATGCACATATGCTAGGTGTGACTAAGAGCATCAATAATTAAACATCATTCCTGATCTTGTGTGTATTGAGTATATGAAGACTTAATTTGTGTCATACAAGCCACTGCTGACTCTCCAAGAAAGTGTAGTGTTTGAATGGGGGGGTCACTCACAGCATATGTGCGTATGCCACTGGAAAAACAGTAATAGCTTTTACAAGAAGCATTTTTGCTAATAGACGTATATTACAAAAATGCTTCTTTTAAAATTGAAATGTCCTTTTTATATCCCTTTAATATTCCATTCCTGAGGAAGGGGGCGTTGATCTTAAAACACATAGTGCAGTTTGAGACCAAAGCTTCGGAGCTCCTCATAACAGCGTTCTCACCGTTTGATCTGTGTAGGATATTAGACTCTTCACTTGGGTGCAAGTATTTGTTCTTAATATTTTTCATATACTTTTATACAAACGGTCATTTAGGTGTAAGCTATTTTTTATATAATAGAAAGATTTTATTTTAGACCAACTTTTGAATCATCTGATTTTTTTTATTTTGGCGCTGCCTCTTGTAAATCAATCTAATTCAGCAACCTTGGTAAGATAGCAGCCATCAACAAGTAGCTATTTACTCAATATAGTAATTTTATATATGTACTCTATATAAATACATACAGTACTGAAGTTAACAACAGGGGTTACTTACAAATCCCTAAAAACAAGGGTCCTAGAGTTTATTTCTGGCTCCTAACTACTTTGATTATTCTACATTTATCTACATAAAATCTGGTCTATACCATCACTACACATTTTGTACATGTTGTTTTAGTTACTAAAATAGTCATTTTAACTTCACATACAATATATGGGAGTAGATACCAGGGGCATGTGCATACCAACCTGATGCATGCGCAGTGAATCAGTGATATCAGCACTAGCATTGCTGTATGTAGATCACACACCAGTTTTAAACTTAGCACCTGACTGTAACAACATATTTGTGGTTTTAATCAGTTGTTAAGTTGACAAGTAGCATTTGATCTAGACCTAAGAGTGCACAGGGTAAGCTCCCCTAGACAGACAAGTACTAGCCCCTGAACACCAGTCATAATAATAATAGTGAAATAACAGCGACAATAACTATCTTTACAATTACAGGTGACATCAGTGGTTAGATCTGTCTATCAGAATGGCATGTACGTGCATGGCATAGTCTTCAGTTTGGGAAAGGGACAATGGAAATGGCAACATTTTAGCAATTAAATAAAAACACTCATATGGAAGTACACTAATGTTAATAGCATATTCCATATACAAGCTATAGATAAAAAATTTGTTGGAATAATAATTGTTTTGTGCATTATGCAGTAATTAATAATGACATGAAAGGTGGCTGCAACCTTAAAATAACTAATTTGTGACTCAGCTCTTCTACCTGCTTATACAGGAATTAAATAGCCACTGCAGATCTGTGACTAGTAATAAAGAAACAACAGCAGCAGTTATAGAGTTAAACATCTGTTCCGGGGACCCCAGTGACAACATTCAGCCTCACAATGCCAGGATTGTGTAAATGACAATTGTTATGAGAGATACTAACGCACCTAACCCCAAACTCACCAGCACTACAGGGCGGGGATCACAACTGACAACAAAGGTGGTGCCAGTGTGTCCACATGTAAAATGACACCAAAGACCTCACATACAAACTATGAGAAAAGGCAGCTCAAAAATGGCAGCAAACCCACACTCACACCTGAGCAAGAAAACGTTATAGGGAAAAGCCAGTAACGGGGTCTCTCTCCTCCACAAGCTGTCTCTGATTCAATGCACATCACATACATATCATGTAAAGCAGAGTTCAAGAGTCTAATTCATATACTGTCAGAACAATAATGCATTAGCTTAACTAAGATATTTATGGTGAGATAGGCCAGACAGAGGTATTTGTGGCACAAAACTTCCTCCTCTCTTAGTCTGGACTGGCACTGAAGCAGTCTGACTGCCGGACTTTCATGGCACCCCCCTGCGATACCCCCCTCCACACACACACACACACATGGCAGCACTGCAAGATATGGATATGGCAACAACTTACCTTTTTTCTACTCCGTCCACCTCAACTGATTCTCACTCTTCCTTCCCCAAGATGAGAGCTTGCCTGAGTAGAGGCTTTGGGGCCTATCTATCAAGCTCAGGATGAAGCTTGAGGCCCCGCCAGAAACACCAGTTATGAAGCAGCGATCTAATGACCGCTGCTCCATAACCTGTCCGCCTGCTCTGAGCAGGCGGACAGACATCGCCGGAATTCAACCCGATCGAGTACGATTGATTGATTGACACCCCCCTGCTGGCGGCCGATTGTGAGCTGCTGGTGCAATGCTGAATACGGAGAGCGTATTGCTGTTGGACCTGATCCGCACTGTCGGATCAGGTCCGACAGACATTTGTTAAATATGTGTCTGTGTGTGCTTTTCACACCGTGTAACACGGCACATGCAAAGTCCCGCCCGGTCTGCTGCTCTTAAAAATAAAGACCGCTTCCCGACATCATGTGTGTGGTATACTCTACCACATAAGGCACTGGAATAAGAAACTTTTGGGTGCAAGAGGTCCTAGTGTATGCACACATGCACAGCTGTGTGCCTGGCTCACTACATTAAATGTTTAATTGCAAACTCAGAGAGAGAGCCATACTGCAGTCTATGTGTGTAGTAATGGGGGCGGAGCGCCAACATATTCTGCAGTGCTGTCCATGGATACAATTTGTTTAAATAAAACAATGATATGAAACTTGTAAGAGACAAGACAAAATTTACAAACACATGCAGGAGGAATTGAGGGCCCTATTCCCGTGGGAACTTACAATG
Source organism: Bombina bombina (assembly GCF_027579735.1). NCBI lineage: Eukaryota > Metazoa > Chordata > Amphibia > Anura > Bombinatoridae > Bombina > Bombina bombina. The sequence continues at coordinate 109,208,911 of NC_069502.1, forward strand.
TATACATACACACACACAAACACACACATATACAGTATATATATATATATATATATATATATATATATATATATATATATATATATATATATATATATATATATATATACATACACATACATATCCATCTTTAGACATGTCTATGTTAAATCCCTTGCCTGCTTTTTTCCTAACACCTGAGATCTCATATCTTTGAGCACTTATAACTTTTTTTCTGCAATATTTTTTTATTAGTGTTATTATGAGTGTAACTTTACTGTGTAAAGTAGTTTTGGTTTGTTTTGTGACAAACCACAGCTCTGAGGACAAGCTAACCCGACGAGCGTTAACTTCAAGTGTGCTCAAGCGATCACGTTTTCTTTCAACTTGTTATATAAGGGCAATTTAATGTGTGCAAACAAATGCGAAAACCCGATATCGCTTGCGCTCAAACTATAGTGCTCCACTCTGGCCCATTATTGATTAAGTGAAAAAAACCTCTTTCCAACACATTACGCAGTCATCCGTATTGAATCAGATAACTACCATGTTTTAGGTTCTTTGTATATATTTTGCTTTTGTGACCACCTCTGATCTCAAATCAACACAAGAATGTTTCTTAAAGGGACATGAAACCCAATTTTTTTTTCTTTCATGATTCAGATAAAGAATACATTTTAAAAAGGTTTCCAATTTTCTTCTCTTATCAAATTTGCTTTGTTTGCTTTTATTCTTTGTTGGAGAGATATCTAGATAGGTAGCGTGCACGTCTGGAGCTCTACATGACAGGAAATAGTGCTACCATCTAGTGCTTATTGTTACAAAACTGCTGCCGTATAGTACTGCCGACAAGTACACGCTCCTGAGCTTACCTTACTTTTAACAAAAGATAACAAGAAAACGATTGGAAAGTGGCTTACAATTGTAAGTTCTATCTGAATCATGAAAGAAAAAGTTTGGGTTTTATAACCTTTTAAAAGGCAATTACATAGTTTTTCTCATGTTTAATCCGCTGTTACTGTTTATTTAAGCAGTTTTACTAATATAATCAAAGTCGGGAATAACCTATAAAATGCAGCCTGAAACTCACCCAAGCTTGCATACATTTGTTTTACGGCTCTCCTGATGGAATCTGGAACTATGAATGCATCGGCTATTGTATTCTATGTTGGCATTTAATGACCACCACATGCAGGTAACAGAGTCATTTTGTGTAAAGTAATAACTTCTGTAATGTTACCTTCATGTTCGGATGTCAGCGTTGACATTTGTTTAAATTGTGTTTTGATTGCATTGATTCTTTTCATGCTTGACATCTTTGAGTCAATTAGATTCCTAGTGGCTGTTCTGGTGAGATTATTATCTAATGGGGCATCGGTCAATTATAAGATAACAGAAGAATGAAATAAATGTGTTTTTTTTTTTCACTTTGAGTTCCAGATTTGTTCTACAGAAAGGAATTGTTACTGCTGACTGCAATTTCACTTACACAGAACATGTTTTTTTTTTTAGTTTTTTTTTTTAAAAAGGACATGGAAGGGCAAATATAAACTTTTCTATAACGTAATTAAAAAAAACAAACAGTATCTACTACTTTCTCTTGATAGCTTCTTTCAAAGTATTATACAGTATATATATATATCTCACACACACACACATATAAATAAATATATATATAATATACAGTATGTGTGTGTATATATATATATATATATATATATATATGTATGTATATCTCGCACGCACACACATTTATTTATTTATAAAATATTTCACCAGGAAGGATACATTGAGATTTCTCTCGTTTTCAAGTATGTCCTGGGTCCACAAAACATTGCATTGTTACAATAGGGTACAATAAAATACAAAAACAATAATAATACACAATATATGCAAAATGTAACATAGAACAGGTAGGAAATATATAATCAACCATGACAGGTGCATTCTGTTTTGAAATATGCAGAGAGGGATCTCTTAAAGGATTTTAGGCTTGGGGAAGGTTTTAAAGTGTGCGGGAGGTCATTCCATAATTGTGGTGCTCTGTAGGAAAAGGAGGATCGGGCTGCTTTCTTTTTGTATGGAGGCAGACTAAGTAATGTGCTGGTACTGGATCGGAGGTTATAGGAGGTGGGAACAGCTGGGGAGAGCATTCTGCTCAGGTAGGGTGGGAGCTTCCCAGAAAAGCTCTTAAACACAAGGCTGGAAAGATGGAGGGTGCGCACATAAAAATAATTATATAATATACAGTGTGTGTGGGTGTGTAAAAAAAATAATATATATATATATATGTGTGTGTGTGTGTATATATATATGTATATATGTATGTATGTATGTATATATATATATATATATATATATATATGTATGTATATATATATATATATATATATATATATATGTGTGTGTGTATATATATATATATATATATATATATATATATATATTTATATTTACATACAGATAGAATATACCACTGACAAGCAGTGATATAAGCTTTGGAGCCCACCGAGCGCAAACACGAGTCCACACGAAAAAATATACTATAAAATAGTATAATAAAATGTAAATGATATAATTAACTAGAAAGAGAATAAATAAGTCTCTACTGAGTGAATTGCTTGTACAAAAGTACCAATGTCAAGACAAAATAATATATAATATAATTAAAAATATAATATAATTTAAAACCAAAATACTTTGTCTCA
>NC_069502.1:109216597-109229097 GCF_027579735.1 Bombina bombina
ATAATGGCACTAAGGTACCCATTTTGTGGATTCAAAAGGTTTCCCTTTTGCAAAGATCCAGGGTCCTGCTTCCTCCTGTTTTATTTTTTTAAACCACTTGATGGTTCCTTTTATTTTGTTTAACCACAAGATGGTTCCTTTTAGACCGCACATACTGACTTATTACTAGTTGATACTACTTGTTTTGTAGGTTTTTTATCATAATGATGCTCGCAAGCTACACAATTCGCCCTGTGACACTTAAAGTACCCTATCGATTGGGAATGTAACCAATTCCCTTCATTCTTGCAACTTTCTCTTAATTCGCTTGGTGCCAAAATATTCTTAAAATTCTTATTTTTCCTGAAAATTATTTGGGGAGCTGATAGTAAGACATCTTTCAATAGTTCATCCTTTTCCAATACATGCCAGTGCTTTTTTATCACTGCTTGTATCTCTTTGGTGCCTTCATTATAAGTGGTAACAAACTTGACGCCCTCATGAATTTTATTATTTCTCTTATATGGTTGCACTTTTAACAGATCATCTCTATGGGTATTTTTTGCCTTAAAATAAGCTTTCTTGATATTGTTCTTTCTGTAGCCTTTGCTAATGAACCTTTTCTTCAAATTCTCAGATTCAAGCTCAAAATCCTCCATCCTACTGCAGTTCCTCCGAATACGTTGGAACTGCCCATAAGGAATATTTCTAATCCAATTTGGATGGTGGCAACTACTGGCATGTAGATACCTATTCCTGTCTGTTTCTTTTAAAAAAAGTTTAATAATTATCTGATCACCCTCCTAAGACAGTACTAAGTCCAGAAATTAAATTTCTTTTCTGCACGCTTTATATGTGAATTTTAAATTAGAATCATTAGTATTTACAAATTTAATAAAATCTAAGAGGACTTCATCTCCCCCTTTCTGTCTGATATAAACGGATTATGATTCAAAATTGTATTATTTTCCCAAAACCCCATATAGAGGTTGGCAAAGATAGGGGCAAATTTTGTGCCCATAGCCGTGCCACTGATCTGTAAATAATATTTACTTTGAAAGAGGAAAAAATTATGTTCAAGGATAAATGTTATAGCTTGAAGGAGAAAATTCTGATTATTCTTGGGAAGAGTTGTTCTATAATTCAGCCAAAGTTAAATGGCTAATACCCTTTTGTTATGAGGGATGCATGTGTACAAGCAACTCACATCTAATGTTACCCACTGATAATTCTCCTCCTACTTTATAGGGCAGAGTTTATTAATTATATCTGTTGTATCCCTAATATATGATTTTAAAAGTGGGACTAGTGGTTGCAAATATGTGTCCACAAATTCGGACAATCTAGTAGTAAGAGAATTTATGCCCGACACAATTGGTCTGCCTGGGGGGGCTTTAAGACTCTTGTGCACCTTTGGGAGGTGATAGAAAATAGCAGTTACCGGATCTGTTGCATTCAAGAATTTAAACTCATTTTCATTCAATGTTCCCAGATGTTTAGCATCATCCAGCAAACTACTATGCAATCTCATAAAACGTTAAGTAGGATTCCTATCCAGTTTCACATAAACTTCTATATCTCCCAAAGTCTATTTGCTTCTTCAAGATAGTCATTTCTGTCTTGAATTACAACCCCCCACTTGTCCGCTTCTCTAATTACTATTGAGTTGTCGTTTCTTAAAAGATCTAACCATGCTTTTTTTTTTTTTTTTTTTTAAAGATTCCCATCTTTAATTTTGAAAGAATAAACTGGAATAAAATTCCCTTTGGAGTGTATGGGGTTAAATACAGATTAATATACAAAGGTTTCATGCAAAAAAACAATATCAGAGTAGACCTTTAACAATGGTTAATGAGCAGTACAGGTATAAAATTTTTGACCACTCGAAAACAAACAGCCGTTGCTGCAATTACTGGATAAGTCCAAACAACAGGTCTGTAATATATTGCGCAGTTAGCTGTATATAATGAGGTCTAGTCCCAATTAATAGGAGCACAGTGCTTGTCTCGGTACCCCAAAGCCAGTGCCTAGAATGCCGGTATGGCACATTAAGGTATACTTAGTTAAGCCAGTCACTTGCAACACCCCTTCCTCATCTGATACAACCTGCTTGTAATTGACAACCTCCGTAAGCGATCCTGGTCTGGCGATGAAGTCCTCCAGTCACGGCTGCAGGAAATGTCCTCAGACAGATTCAGGCTCCTTCCGTCAGAGTGGTCGTGTCTCCTCACTCTCTGGCTCCCAGAAGTGACGTCAGTGTGTCACTATGCCTACAATAGGCTCCAGATGCGGGGATAGGAAAAAGCGGTAATGGCTGGCAACACCAATTGGATGGGGCAGGGCTTGAGACTTGAAAAAGTGTGAATAAGTGGAGCTCCCAACTGCATGGACTTCTATTAGATCCAAATGAACAGCAATCACAATTTCAGTCAAAACCTAGATAGGCCAGTTTATTTGGAGGTTCCAAACAATGGTAGGTAGACAGTCAGACAACACCTGACGCTTTTCACGCATGCGCACATGCGCTTCATCAAAGGCTAATGAGTCTATTGACAGGAGGGCTTAAGTACTCATCACTGGCCAATCACTGCAATGGGCAGTGTCAACCAATAGTAATATACTTCATCATACTTAGCTGTACTCAATGGGCGGAGATGTAACACTCCTCCTGTCAATTTAGAGGTCTTCAAACATGTGATGTTAAGATAGTAATAAACTATAAGCTTTAACTATGCAGAATAATTAATCTAAAGTATTCTCTCTAGAGCAGTGCTTTCCAAACTGTGTGTCGGGACACACTAGTGTGTCGGCAGCAGTGTGTAGGTGTGTCCCTGCTTCAGCACTAATTTATTTAAATTTAATTTTTAAATTTTTTTTTGGTTTCTGCCTTTCCGCCTGCCTGCTACGCATATCACATGGTTGACAAGTGATTGATACCTAGTGAGTCACAGATCATCTTAACCTATTGGCGCAGCTCAGTGGGAACTGAAACTATTGCCATTGGCGGCTCCTGGCTGCACGTGTAGTCTCCTTAATTGGCTTGTGACTGCATGTGTAGTCAGTGAGTGGGACAGCAGTGTGTTTGCAGCGCGGGCAGTAGTCAATCAGACTCACTGAGCTCTGAGGGTGGCAGCTTAAACGCTGAGCTGAAGTCAGTGTTTGGATTTTTTTTTGCAGCTAGCTCCCAGTAGTGCATTGCTGCTGCTGCTCTTGATATATGGATAGGAAGGGGGAGCTTAAAAAATGCTTGATGATGAAATGCGAGTGTCTTTATCTAACATTCCACCAAATATTCAGAAACTGTGTTCATCCCATCAACCTCATACATTCCATTAAAATAGTAAGTAGCTATTGGTGTTATTCTTGCACATACAAGAATATGTCGTATCTCTTAAAACAGTTCGTTTAACCTCCTTTTTGCTAAAACAACTGAATTACTGTGTCGCGAAATGATGTAGGTCTAAAAAGTGTGTCCCCAACATGAAATGTTTGGAAAGCTCTGCTCTAGAGAGAACTCCTTTATATAGCAACTATTACTACAGAAGAAACAGAGAGATTGTTACATTGTCTCATAGCGGTACAGAAAGACTAAAACATAATAACAAGTTGGTTCAATCTTTACATAAAAAACTTTTTAAACAATTAAATTAATTTTGGAAAAGAACATACAAGATATGATTACTATTTAAAGAAAAGCAATAGATCAAACGAAAAAGTAAACTATCAAAGGTATATTTAAACAATTACATGAAATAGAATAAAGTAAGGCTAACCAAGTTGCTCTTTCACGTAAGTCGGAAGAGGAGGATACTTCGGTAGCCTCTGAGGGTGAAATCTCATATTCAGATAGTATAATTCCTTCTGATGCTGAAGTGGTTTCCTTGAGGTTCAAGCTTGAACACCTTCATGTATTGTTAAAGGAGGTTTTCGCTACTTTGGACTACGCCGATACTCCTGTCATTGTCAACCCTAAGAAATCTAGTAAACTAAATAGATACTTTGATGTACCCTCTCCTGGAGAGGTGTTTCCAGTACCAGACCGTGCTACCGAAATTATTGAAGGAGAGTAGATCTCACGAATTAAGTGAAGTCTTAAAGTCTAGGTAATCAACACCTACAAATCTATAACTAAATAAGTAAGTAAAAGGCAGATACAAAAGATCTATGCACAAAAATATATAACATATGTATTAGTAATACAATTAATATTAACATAAAAAATCATTAAAGTAAGGGGTCCTTCACATTATAATATCACTACAAGGAAATAACCAGCTTAGTAGAATAAACTTGTGGTGCACCACATGAGCCAAGCATAGTAGTTAATGCCAGAATAGTTCTCCAGTAAAAGCTGAGTGGAAAAAGGCAATGCAGAAAAGCATAAATGCATAAGTGTTTAGCAGGCCCAGCGTAGCAGTTAAAGCCAAATAGTTTTCCAGTATAAGCTGAATGGAAAAAGGCAATGCAGAAAAGCAACAATACATAAGCGTTTAGCAAGCCAGGTACACAGGGTACATCGATATGTAAAGCTTGGGAACTATATGTCCCAGACCTGTGGGCCGTGTACATAGTATCCTAGGGTTACAAATTAGAATTCAAGACCTTTCCTCCCAGGGGCAGGTTCCACCTCTCAAGATTATCTGTAGACCAGATAAAAAGAAAGGCATTCTTGAAATGTGAACAGGATCTTTCCCTCCTGGGAGTGATAGTTCCAGTCCCAATACAGGAACAGGGTCTCGGGTTCTACTCCAACCTGTTTGTGGTACCCAAAAGAGAGGGAAGTTTCAGGCCTATTCTAGATCTAAAGTTCCTCAACAAATTTCTCAGAGTGCCGTCCTTCAAAATGGAGACTATCCGTTCCATTCTTCCTCTGGTTCAGAAGGGTCAATTCATGATGACTATAGACCTGAAGGATGCGTACCTGCATGTTCCCATTCACAGGGATCATCACAAATTTCTGAGATTTGCCTATCTGGACAAACACTTTCAGTTTGTAGTGCTTCCATTTGGCCTAGCCACAGCTCCCAGAATTTTCTCAAAGGTCCTGGGAGCTCTGTTGGCAGTAATTCGGTCCCGGGGAATTGCAGTGGCTCCTTATCTGGACAACATTCTGGTTCAGGTGCCATCTTTTTATCTAGCAAAATCTCACACAGAGATCTTGTTGTCTTTTCTTCGTTCCCACGGATGGAAGGTGAATTTAGAAGAAAGTTCCCTGGTTCCGGCTACAAGAGTGGTCTTCTTAGGAACCATTATAAATGTTCTGTCAATGAAAATATTTCTGACGGAGGTCAGAAGAGCCAAGATTCTCTCCTCTTGTCTAGCTCTATAGGCGGCTGTACGGCCGTCAGTGGCCCAATGTATGGAGGTAATTGGTTTGATGGTGGCCTTCATGGACATAGTTCCCTTTGCTCGATTCTATTTGAGAGTGCTTCAGTTATGCATGCTCAGTCAATGGAACAGGGATTATGCAGACCTGTCTCCTAGGATAGTCCTGGATCAATCGACAAGAGATTCTCTGCCGTGGTGGCTGTCTCAAGAACATCTGTCCTAGGGGACTTGTTTTCAGAGACCCTCATGGGTGATTGTGACCACAGACGCCAGCCTGATGGGCTGGGGAGCGGTCTGGGACTCGTTGAAGGAGCAGTGGCTTTGGTCTCAGGAAGAATTGTCTCTCCCCATAAAGATTCTGGAGTTGAAAACGATCCTCAATGCCCTGATGACTTGGCCTCAATTGGCTCTCGCCCGGTTTATCAGGTTCCAGTCGGACAACATAACCTCAGTGACTTACATCAACCACCAGGGGGGAACTCTGAGTTCCTTAGTCATGAAGGAGGTGACACGAATCATTCAGTGGGCAGAGGCTCACAATTGCTGTCTGTCTGCCATCCACATTCCTGGAGTGGACAATTGGGAAGCGGATTTTCTGACCAGACAGACTTTCCATCCCGGGCAGTGGGCTCTTTATCCGGAGGTGTTTTCAAGGTTAACAACAAAATGGGGATTACCGGAATTGGACTTGATGGCGTTTCGTCAGAACGCCAAGCTCCCAAAGTATGGTTTGAGGTCGAGAAATCCTCAGACCTTTTTGATAGATGCTCTGGCAGTTCCTTGGAACTTCAGGTTGGCATATCTGTTTCCTCCATTTGCTCCCCTTCTGCGAGTCATTGCACGGATCAAGCAGGAGAGAGCGTCAGTGATTCTAATAGCTCCTTCGTGGCCTCGCAGGATCTGGTATGCAGATCTAGTTGAAATGTTGTCTCTACCCTCTGTGGAGACTACCTCTGAGGAAGGACCTTCTACTTTAGGGGCCGTTTCTTCATCCAAATCTCGTTTCTCTGAAGCTGACTGCCTGGAGATTGAATGCTTGATCTTGGCTAAGCGTGGCTTTTTCGAGTCGGTAATTGAGACCATGATTCAGGCTCGTAAACCTGTCACTAGGAAAATTTACCACAAGATATGGCGTAAATATTTTTTTTCGTGCAAGTCTAAAGGATTCTCTTGGAGTAGGGTCAGGATTCTGCTCCATCTATTTTGTTGTACAAGCATCTGGCGGACGTGCTGGATGTACAATCCTTTTGTCAGGCCTTGGTCAGAATCAGGTCTGTGTTTAAATCTGTTGCTCCTCCTTGGTGTCTTAACCTTGTTCTTAAGGTTTTGCAACGAGCTCCGTTTAAGCCAATGCATTCCATAGATATTAAGTTGTTATCTTGGAAGTCTCGGAGCTCTCTGCATTGCAGTGCAATTCACCTTATTTCATGCAGATAAGGCAGTTCTTCCTACCAAGTTTGGTTTTCATCCTATGGTTGTTTCAGACAAAAATATTAATCAGGAAATTGTTGTTCCTTCTCTTTTGTCCTAATCCTTCTTCTCAGAAGGAATGTTTGTTGAACAACCTTGATGTTTTGTGTGCTCTTAAATGCTATTTTCAGGCCACTAAGGATTTTCGCCAGTCTTCAGCATTGTTTGTTTGTTTTTCTGGGAAACGCAAAGGTCAGAAAGCTACTGCCACTTCTCTTTGGTTGAGAAGTATTTTATTTTATATTATTCGTTTGGCATATGAGACTGCTGGACAGCTGCCCCTGAGAAAATCATAGCTCATTCTACTTGGGCTGTTTCTTCTTCTTGGGCCTTCAAGAATGAGGCCTCTGTAGAACAGATTTGCAAGGCTGCAACTTGGTCTTCTTTGCACACTTTTTCAAGGTTTTGTAAATTTGATACTTTTGCTTCAGCTGAGGCTTCTTTTGGGAGAAAGGTTTTGCAAGCAGTGGTGCCTTCTGTTTAGGCTACCTGTCTTGTCCCTCCTTAATCATCGGTGTCCTATAGCTTGGGTATTGGTTCCCAACAGTAATTCATGATTCTGTGTACTCACCATATCTTAGGGAAGGAAACAGAATTTATGCTTACCTGATAAATTTATTTCTAGATACGGTGAGTCCACGGCCCACCCTTATTTTCAGACAGTTTTTTGTTTTTTATCTAAACCTCAGGCACCTCTACACCTTGTGTTATTTCCTTTCTCTCCTTTTCCTTCAATCGAATGACTGGGGATTGTGGGAAGGGAAGTAATACTTGACAGCTTTGCTGTGGTGCTTTTTGCCTCCTCCTGCTGGCCAGGAGTGGTGTTCCCAACAGTAATTGATTCTGTCGACTCACCGTATATAGAAAGAAAGAAATTTATAAGGTAAGCATAAATTTTGTTTTTACAACCTCATGAATTGACACAAAAATATATAAACTACAAAAACAACTAGCTAAAACAATAGACCATCTTGATTCTACTCTTTCGAATAGAAAAGTCCAAAAATATCATAGAGATGTTAAGGACTATGAACTAGACATTGTATATTCTTGGCAAAAATAAAACCAAACAGACCACCTAGAAAGAATAGTTCCAAGAAAAAGGGCAACAGAAGTAATAATAATAAAAATTACACAACAAGACGTGTCACCTTCTCTAGTATAGACACTGACAATCAGGAAGAAACTAGGAGCAACCTATAGAGAGTGAACCAGAAGCTAGTACTTCTGAAGCTAATGTAGTCACTATAGACCCCAGCCCTAATAGGAAAAAATTAAAATTCCTTGTGCAGAAACCCCCACTAACAAGTACACTTAAGAAAAATGAAAATGTGTTTAGATACCCCAGCAGAGTGAGAAAAACTGCCAAGAAATAGAGGTAATTAACCTCTCTGAGTATAGCCTAACTGATATTGTATGTGATGTATTAAGCAAAGGTTTATCTTATGCACCCGCACTGAATTTTGATTTAATTGAAGCTTTAATAGACACTAATAAATTTGTTCGCACAGTGGTTTTGAGAAATCATTTTTTTAACACAGGACACTACAACACCTGAGAGAAAGCCGGATCAGACTGTTCCCATCTCAGTTGGTTTAAAATACACTGACTTGACGGATCTTACTGACTTAATTACTTTGCAATCCGAAAACAGTCAGGCACACAGATTCACTAGTTAATAAATGCACTTCTTTTCCTTATAAAGAAAAATCAAATTTCTATCCTGTTCACTCAAGACATCACCTAATAGAGCTATACCAGAGATTAGTTGAGAGAGAATTAACGGAACTATATAGAACACAACTGTCATACTCTGCAAGGGAGCAGGTTCAGGTTTTGGGAGCTGTTGTGTAGAGGTGTCAGGTTCTGGGGTTAAAGTAGTGTTTTGTCTGTCTTTCCTTTTTGGCATAATGAAACTGGTACAAGGGTTTTAGAAAATAAAGGTGAAGGTTTTATTGATAGGTGAATTAGCAATGCAGAGAGATGCAAACTAGATACAAGGCAAAGTCTCTGTGTAGACAAGATTACAAAGTAACTTGGTTTAGACAGTCTTTAGCAGGCAAAAATGTAAATAAACTGTAGACAAGACTTGTCAATAACAGGCAGGATGCATAGATACTGTAGACCAAAACTTGATAGTAACAGGCAGGATATGAAGAGATGCTGTAATCAGGTAACTTATAATAACAGGCAGGATACTTGCATATGCTGTAGACTTGAACTCTGTAGTAACAGACAGGAATGCAGATCTTTGTAGTAACAGGCAGGCTACTTGCATATGCTGTAGACTGGAACTCTGTACTAACAGACAGGAATGCAGATCTTTGTAATAACAGGCAGGATACTTGCATATGCTGTAGACTGGAACTCTGTAGTAACAGACAGGAATGCAGTTCTTTGTAATAACAGGCAGGATACTTGCAAACAAAACACAGAAGGGCGCCTCCTAGTGTGATATATATTCTAGGCAATATACATATATACAATGACAATGGACCGGTACTCACAAGTATGGCAGCACTCACTCGTGCTTAGTGGCACCTACTGGGATCTCCGTGTCCCAGCTCACTGTTCAAGGGCTCCCACACAACTCCGTCAGGGGCGTTGTCTCCAACCACGAAAGAACTGGCTCTCAGTCAAGTGAAATGTATAAAATCACTTTTAATAAAAACAGTATAAAAACACAGTGTACAAAAGTTATCACTATGTATTAAAATCATGCAACTAGTTGCTCAGCTGACACGCTGTTTCTTCAGGCATCTAAAACCTGACTGAGAGCTCTAAACTATAAACCAAACTTAACCAATGAAAACACAGTTGTGTTGTAATACCCCTATACACAGCTGTTGCCTACCTTAATTGATTATCTACTTAACCCTTTCGTGACAGGGTTAAAGTGTCTACATCGGAACACCTGTTCCGATGTAGACAAATTGAAACTACGCGATCGTGCATACGATCGCGAGATTTCAATTATTGGATCGCATCTGGGGGGCGTCCCTACAACCCTAGGAACGCCCTCCAGACCGCGATCAAGTCCTTGAAGCGCAGAAGGCTTCAGGACAGCCGTTTGATATGACGTTCTATTCCGTCATAACGGCTTTAAAGCCCAGTGTAAATATGACGGAATAGAACGGCATAACGGCGTTAAAAGGTTAACCCTTCATATTTCCCATACACATTGCTTTGGAAAATAACAATAAAAGATACATCAAAACACTATGTGCTATCATCAGAGAGCCTTCCCTGATGTGTGTAGCAGTTTAGCCTTAGCTATGTAAATCATATTAGGTTATTCCGGTAGTAATCACCTTATATCCCGATAGTATATACTTAGTCATTTCTTATATAAGGACATCCCTTCGAACGGCCTAAACCGGCCTGTTGTTTTAATAGGTTGACTTCCTCACTAAACTTAATGGTGACGACCGTAAGCTTTTGAAACTTAATGTGACTGATAATATCTATCCCTTAGTGTGCTTACTTGCATATGCTGTAAAATGGAACTCTCAGGCAGTCCTTAGGAAATATCAGGGGATTATCCAAGATCAATTGCCAGAAAATCAGTCCAGAAACAGAACACATTGCCAAGGGAAAATCAAGAAGAGCAGTCTATAAATGAAGCAGAAATCAGGCACCAGGAAATCCAACAAATCTGTATTCACACAGGAATCAGGCCCAGAGGCTCTGTCAGAGTACAACACTCAATGTCAAGGCCCAGAACTGAAAGCAAACCTCCCATATATAGCAGGCTGCTGTTTATATGATTTGTTTCAGCTGGTAAGCAGGTGGAGCCAGAGAACCAAAGTTGCAGCAAACAGAAAACCCAATATTCCTAGTCTGTGATCAAGCCATCTGGTGGCAAAGTGGTAAAACAACAGGATGGGGAAGAACAGCAGCAGAAATAGAGACAGGTCCCAGGTTCAATTCTAGGCTGGATCATGACAACAACTTAACCCATTTGACAAACCAAAGGATAATTTAACTAAGAAACAAAGGAAGGCCCTTACTAAACTGCTGCAGAATGAGAACATAGTTATTACCCAAGCGGATAAGGGAGGAGCGGTAGTAGTGTTGAACAAAAGTAATTACATTTCAGAAATTCAATTACAACTTAGTGATACTTCTTTATATACCAAACTTGCGTTCAACTCTACCTCCCTCCTTGTTTAGAAACAAATTGTCACATCTGCTGGATAATGCAATTGAGCACCAATTTTTGGATAAAGATTTAGCCAATTACCTACTTATTGATGATCCCACGACTCCATACTTTCACACAGTGCCCAAAATCCACAACAGTTTAACAAAACTACCTGGCAGGTCCATTGTGGCCAGCAATAGATCACTGTGCGAGAGACTTGGAGGCTGGCTCGATCATATAATTCAACCTATAATGCTATCACTACCAGGTTACATTAGAGATGGTTCCCATCGAATCACCCAACTCAAGGAGATTGATTCAAAGGCTAATTACAAATGGGTCACAGTTGACGTGACAGCTTTATATTCCGATTCGCTGCCAATAGCAATTCAAGGGACGCCATCTTGGATGACGTCCCTTAAAGGGAACCTTCAGTGTACGGCTGGGACCGTATGAAGAGGATGCTCCGTGCCGGATTTCTTGTAGTTGGAGCCGCTCCGCGTCGGAAGGATGAAGATAGAAGATGCCCGTCTGGAGGACGACTTCTTGCAGCTTGGATGAAGACTTCTCCCGGCTTCGTTGAGGACTTCTGCCCACTTGGATGAAGACTTCTCCCGGCTGGATGAGGATGGATGTCCGGTCTTCAAAAACTGTAAGTGGATCTTCGGGGTTAGTGTTAGGTTTTATTTAGGGTTTATTGGGTGGGTTTTATTTTTAGATTAGGGACTTTGGGAAATGTAAAAGAGCTAAATGCCCTTTTATGGGCAATGCCCATCCAAATGACCTTTTCAGGGCAATGGGGAGCTTAGGTTTATTACAGGTAAAAGAGCTGATTTCTTTGGGGCAATGCCCCGCAAAAGACCCTTTTAAGGGCTATTGGCAGTTTAGTGTAGGCTAGGGGTTTTTTTTTATTTTGGGGGGCTTTTTTATTTTGATAGGGCTATTAGATTAGGAGTAATTCATTTTTATTTTTGAGAATTTCTTTTTTTATTTTTTGTAATTTAGATAAATGTATTTTTTTAATTTAATTTTATTGTAATGTTAGGTGTTAGTGTAACTCAGGTTAGGTTTTATTTTATCTAGGTAGTTAGTAAATAGTTAATAACTATTTACTAACTAGTCTACCTAGTTCAAATAAACACAAACTTAGCTGTGAAATAAAAATAAAACCTAAGATAGCTACAATGTAACTATTAGTTATATTGTAGCTATCTTAGGGTTTATTTTATAGGTAAGTATTTAATTTTAAATAGGAATTATTTAGTTAATGATAGTAAGTTTTATTTAGATTTATTTTAATTATATTAAAGTTAGGGGTGTTAGGGTTAGGGTTAGACTTAGGGTTAGGTTTAGGGGTTAATATATTTATTTAGTGTTAGTGATGTGGGAGCCAAGAGGTTTAGGGGTTAATAACTTTAGTATAGTGGCGGTGGTGACGTTTGGGAAGGCAGATTAGGGGTTAATAAGTGTAGGTAGGTGGCGGTGACGACATTGGGGGCGGCCGATTAGGGGTTAATAAGTGTATGTAGGTGACGGCGACATTGGGGGCGGCAGATTAGGGGTTAATAAGTGTATGTAG